>NC_031495.1:50724745-50733274 GCF_000237925.1 Schistosoma mansoni
AACAGCCCACCCACCCAGATCACCACCACGTGCTCGTAGTAAGTCACTACACCAACTAATTCTATTCCTTATGCTCGTTTATTTCAATAATCTTGACCAGTACCAAACATCAGTCATTCCTCCGAACACACACACACATTCGCCAACACATTCACGCACTCCACAGCCAAATTACTTACTCAGACACTCAATCACTCATTCGCTCACTCACTCTTACAACACCATCAATTCTCACAATCACTCGTTGAATGTCATCACGCATTTGTTCCATATCACATAATCAACCATTCCCTCACTCACTCACTCACCCACTCACTCCTCCACAAATATCATGTAATCTACAGAGTTTCATATTGATCAACAACCACTGTTCCACTTGTTTTCAGGTCCTCACGCTCCAACACATCCAAGAAAATACCAACGTCCACCACAAGGTAGGTCTGTCAACAAACATTCATCACTCTCCACTCTCACATCAAACATCTGATAACTGGTTGACCGATTCACTGTGTTCCGCACTCACGTGTGTGTGTGAGTGAGTGAGTAAGTGTGTGTGTTCACTGACTGCCACCACTCGTGCAGCTTGCTGTCCTATGTGACGATGGGTGTGATGTTTATTCCTGTTAGGACCCAGTCTCCAGACTCTGTGTGGTGCTGTGCATTGGAGAGTATCAGCTGGTCGTTCATCTCATCACTTTCAAACACCCTCAATTGAAACACTTCACCAATCGCTCATTCAGTCATTCATCCATCCATCCAATTGTTCATTCAATCAATAGGTCAGTCAGTCATTCAACCGACTAACTAGTGTGTTCACTCATCTATATTTGCATACTTCTACTTACAGTCAGTATGTCAGTCAAATCAACTCCTCTTCAACCTTCTCACCATGTTTGTGTTTATTTCATTTGCCTTTTAGATGGTAGAAAATCGGTGCAAATTCTGAGGTGAACGCAGCCAGTGTGTTCATCAATGACAGTTCCCTCACTTTTACATATGTATCCAATGACAATTAAATAAAATGTTAGGCCTTGAACCTTGTTTTTTTGCGTTAGCTGGCCCCTTTGCTTGCCTGTTCTTCTGAATGTTGTGTTGAGCGAAACTGACTGTCACTCTCGTATGACAAGCCTAAAGGACTATACTGAACAGGTAGACTGAAAATTCTATTCTTAACATGGTGTACATACTCACCGAGAATTATTGATAACTAGTGTCCTATGTGCTATCTGCTAGTGCGCACCACAAACAGTCTCCAAATCTTTCACGCAGCCTAAGGATATACACAATCATGTCCTTGTGTTGAGCGAAACTGACTGCCACTCTCCTGTAGATATCTGTGTCCGTTGGTGTCCTCACAATCAACTTTGGCCGTGCTTTTTGCAGACTTTCATCTTTCATCTCTTGTTGTCTTTGTTTCGCTATTCGCAAATGTATACAAATCTTCGTGTTTTTATTATTTCTTCCATAAATGAATAAAAATTAAGAATATTAACATGAGTTGAGATTAGTCAGTTAAAAAATAGATAATCTGGTTATGACTTCGAAATAACTGATGAGATTAAAATAGGAGAGAGAGAGAGAGGAGAAAATTGCAAAACATGATGTAATAAACTGACGATAAAGTCACCATGATAAAGAAAGATTTACAAGTGTTTCCTCTTGTATACATAAGTCCGGCTTTAGTCAACTACTTAATTCTTACTCTTTCTAAGTAGGACTTTTTGGTGTAGTGAGTTTTCACTCTGACACACAAATGTTATTATTATAACAGACAGACAGAACTAATTTCTTTACTTCAAATATAACGTCTTACTTAGAGAACATTCAATACAGCATATCCCATAAACTTGCAGTTCAAGTTACATAACAATATTTTTTTAATGTTTAAAACATTCCCTTTATATTATTTCCTTTATAATACATCTGTATTGTTACAAGTGATAATTAACTTTGAGACACGTTTATAATTATAAGCTGAGAAGCCATGGATTGTGAACTCATGTACGTAAGAAGATAAATAGACCTCACAAGTTACAATGAGGGAACAGATGTATCGTGCTTTATGGTACTCCATGGTACCTTAATTAACATTAATCCATGTTGTATATCATTTAAAATTCCCGTTATTATAAAAAAACATAACAATATATATGTATGGATTTTTTATGAGCTTGAGAATTATTTTAAATTATTCATTTAATTTATTTACTTCAATCAACCCTGATTCCAAACCAATGGTGCACATGAACGCCAGTATCCTGAGGGAACAAATGGCGTATGAGTCAATCGTCGGTCACCGGCTACCATGGGACTGCATCTCCTTAAGATGCTCCACTGCCTTATGGATCATATCTTTAGGTCAAAGGCTCCGGATGTGAGCCCCTAAGAAAACCATCTGCTTCGGTTTGGGCACCCGGGCAGTAAATAAAACCTTAAAATTAAAACAGACTTATTTAATAGATAGATATTGTTTCTGTTCATTTTAATAGCCCTCCTTACCTTCAGATGTATACTTGCTTCCTATAGGGTTTATAATTATTATATGAGATTGTTATTACTTAATTACTTAATTAAAAAAATTGATTAATCCAATAAATAGTAATAATAATATATAATGAAGTAAGCAAAATAAATTATACAATATTTAGAATATAAATATTATTCATACATTTAGGTTAATTGGAGCACGTCACTGACCCTGTATATATTAGAGAATATCATTCTATATTATTAGAATATATTCATTTTCATTTACATCTTGATTAATCTCTTGGATATTTATCAAAGTTAAGACATAGAAATTAAAAGCCAGTAGATGAATAGTCAGATACCTTTCATAATAATTGCGTGGAAACAAGAATTATGGACTACTAATTCAGTTATCTAAATGTAATACACTTGAGAAGAAACTTGACCTTGTTCTTGAGTTTTGATAAAGTCATACATTCCCACTATAATAGTTTGTCCCATACTTCGACAAGATAACTTTTCAAATATTTCTGCTTTTCAGTGGTTATTCAATGAAGGTTAATTTATTACTGAAAAGATATTTCAAACATTATGTTTAATATAGAATAAGAAAGTTATTTCGTGTTTGGAATTCTTTGTCATAGAAATATACTTTCAATAAGTGCCGAAATTAAGACAACATAGAAGAATAGTACTTGTTTTAAAGATCATTTATAGTAATATCACACATATTTATAATAAAATAACCGTTTCTTTATTATTCATTTTGTATTGGTTGTTCGAATCTTCCCATTGATGTTTAGGACTGTCATTGATCAGTCCTCTATTGGCATATGTGCATCGTATAAGGATTGCCTCAATATTGACTGAAGCCACAAGCATTGTAAGCAAAGATAGATGGTGGCTAGCAGTGAAATCCATGACGCGCGTCTCGTTCTATTTGGGACTTGCCGACTGGATGTACCTGCATCTGAGTTGATGTTTACTCCGCGACTCGAACCCATTACCGTTCGCTTCAAACGTGATGGCATTTGAAACGAGTCCTGACAGGACGCGTCCTGGATTCCCATGCTAGCCACTTTCCATCTTCGTTTCCTTTATAGTTTCATACTATCTTCATGATATAAAGATTATTTTCCATTAAAATAGAAAAACAACACAGTTTTAAAACTGTGTACTTTAGTATAATAATCCAACTGAAAAGATACATTGACAAAGAAATTCCACATACACTAATTACTAAAACGTTATTCATACAATTTGTTCTTAAGTAATTATTTCACGGACCATTCATGATAGAATCTAATCTTTATTTTGAAACTCTAAACACTGATGGTTTTATGTGGTTCATAGAGGGTTAGAAAGTATAATGTTATTCTCCAAGCTGCTCAATATATAAAATGCCCAATGCATTTCAGAAATCATTCAACCTGTTTCGTAAAAAATTCATTTAATCAGTTGTCAAATAACTTTAAATTCCTTTTAATATTATATGGCTGATACTGGACGTCTGCAGAAAAATGCAGCAACCACGTTTTAGGCTCTACACTGATCAATCACTAACTACTAACTAATGTCAGTATTATCTAGTCTTTAGTGCTGATCAAATTCTATTGATTAAGTTCCAATGCTGCCACTAATCCATGACTTGACATACTGTGCATTATGTCTTGATGTCAAGTAGTTGAAGATAGTTGGAATTTTATGTTACCTATTGAAATAATTAACTTGGTTTTATATGTGTGTAGATTACATTAAGCTATAATAATAAGTGATTCTCGATTTCAAACAGAAAGTGGATATGCTTCAATCATTTTGTTGAATTAAAAATACTTTTTTAATTTGAGTGAAAAAACCCAAAAATGGTTAATGACTTAAATATCTATTCCAAGACCCGAATATTATTTATGGTCAAATAAATAGCTTTATGGTTGTGAATCAACACCAAGTAAAAACATAAAGAAAACTTCGACAATACCGATACTTCTCGACCCTCATCAGTCTGTCCAAAGTGGATACTCTAGGATGAAATCTTTCATGATCTTTACAAAAAGTAGGATTGATAGAGACAACTCATTTCCAAGATGGAATGATGACACGTCACTTTCATAACTATAAACAGAAAATCTCTAGTATCAGCAAGAAAATTTGATGGAATATTTGGCTTCCTTCTGATGACTATCCGAAAGTAATATAAGAAAACAATATTCTATGAAAGGTCACAGTATTCAATAAAGTAAAAATGTTCAAAAGGAACCCGAGTCACCAAAATATTATTTATCACATAATTCAAGTGAACTACGCTTAGCTTTTTCAAAACCTAAAGATGAGATTTTTAGTCGGACGTTGTCACCTTAGTAAATTCTGTTTAAAATACTGACTGTCGTTTGAAAAAAATAACTAAACAGAAAATGTTGGAAACTGAAAAGTATTCACATTTCATACTGGTTTCAGACACTAATGTAATATAATCCAAACACTGTTCGCCCTCCAACATATTTGTTAGGATTGTGGCTTGAAACTACCTGTCACAAAGGAGTGTCTTTGAGGAATTAATAGATATCATGAATGCTGTACACAAAAATAGGTCACAAAATTTATTAGGCATCCATATCCACAAGCTACCTAGAAGTGTACTGGTGACAAACATAGGAAGAATGAAACGGATTAGCAGACTAGTACATGACATCAGTTAATGAAGGCACTGACTATTCGAGTCCCGTGAGGAGCTATTTACCTCCTGGTTCGAATGAAGGTAATAATCTCTAATAGTGCTTAGGGACATTACATCAACTGACTAGAATTCTGTTGTAGTGGCGCTGACGTTTTCATTCTCTACCTATTTCGTCATATCTTTAGTTTTAGTATAATTGCAAATTGTATACTAAACAGTGATTAAATAGTCAATAACCAACACCAAATTATCTCTCAAGTTGAGGATACTTATCTCAATGACTTTTAAACAAGTTCACAAAATAAAACAACGGGATCGGCTACTTTAAATTAATTACTCGGCCTTTCATCTGAGAATAATGAAAACTTATTTTCTAAACAATTACCAGATTAATAACCTTTATTTGTTTATATTCGATTTAAATGATTGCTAACCCAGCTAGTAACTTTATCTATCACTTTTCAGTATGCGTAACGTCTAGCTCTAAAATAAACTGTGTTAAACCATACTTATTTACAGCCTGTCTGCACAAATCAGTCTAATGTACTACAACATCTCAGACCGACTGAACATCTCTATTTTTTTCTTAGGCATGTAGAAAGATAAATGTTGAATTTGATAGGTTAATAGAAAAGAAAAATCAAATTTCTATCAGATGCTTATACTGGAATACTGGATTGGTAAACAGTGGATTGCCTGACACAAAGTGGCCTAATGCTACGAAAGCAATTTTTATATTTCGTTTTAGAAGTGAATTTATTAGCCCTACAAAATATTTCATTTCACTGTCTATTCATTTATCGATTTACTGTAAATCTACAGGGAAATAAGGATTATTGTTAATGTTAGGCAGAAGAATGGTAGTGGTGTCAAATCAGATTATATACAATTATTCGAATATTGATTACTATCACAAGCTGTTTTCTGTGTGTCTTTAATTTTCCCTCATTTGTGCATTTATATAAATGATAGTGCAATATTTCTTGCCCACGTACACACACCCACAAGTTTTTTTTTAAACATGTTACTGCACAAACCGTCTTTTGCACATCTTTTTCATGGTGAAATTCCTTTGTGTGTATGCACCCAGTGTAGAAACTGAATTTCCGTTCAATAAATCAATATATGGACAAGTTACGAACAAAAACCTATTTGGTGTTTTAATGAAAAATTGCAAAGAATATGGGAAATGTGTCATTCATGCTGGTGATAATCATAAATTAGGTTCATTTTCATCATAGTTAAATATCAATTGGAAAAATATTAAAAGCCGAGAAACTTTTTGATTAAATTTCGGGAATCCTTAGCAGCACATACCCATCATTTAAGAAATGAGGACCTCTCTGGAAAGCAGAAAAATGGGTCAGGGATTTATAGTCCTGATGAATGAACTATACTATTTTTCTGGTTAGCGTTTTTTTAGCGATTTAGTTTTTCTACGAGATGGGTCGTTAACCCCATGCCCAACCCTCCTCCCTTACCCGGGCTTGGGACCGGCAGTAACTCTAGAAGAACTACAGGCGGAGTTTGAATGAACTATAGTTGATACAAAACATAGTGTATCAACTTTGATTCGGGTGATCTACCTATTAACAAGTTGCATAACATATAAGATAGTATTGATAATTATTATTATTAATGACGCATATCATACAAAAGAAACCAACAACTGAGTTGTCGGTGTTTTGAGATTTATCATCTGATTATTAAATTTATATTGTCAAACATTTTTTAGCTTGACTGATTATATAAAAAGGCTACACAATTTCGGCATTTCTCGACAAGTACTTGCACGATTTGTAAATTCCTATAGATAACTTATTACTACTTTCTGTCACTCATTATTCCTTTCCAAACTTTTGACAAAAAATTTTCTTTATATTGCGGAGAGCGCTGAAAGCAGTCAATATGGTATGTGGTGAATCTTTTGATATCATCATGAATAAGGTTATGGCTGCTTAATTACTTATTAACGTCCGTTACCCTTCGTGGGAACATAGGTCTCTTATCAGAACGTCAGAAATCTTGTAAACAATACGCAAGTGTTTTTTTCATGTGCACAAATCATCTAATTCACTTACATATTTCTCCGTGTACATCTTTCAGTAGAATAAGACATAGATATCCTGGAATCTACATACTCCAGAGAAAGTACTAAAGTTCTGTAATACCTCATACGGTACGATGACCGGGTTTTTAGATTTGAACTAACCAAAAAATTACACACTTTAACCCTCTTCTTATTCACTGTCGTACAGATTTTTATAAGCATTTCAATGAAATTTATATATTTTTACTGACTTCAACCACATTGGTGTATAACCATTTTGACATAAAAGAAGAGTAAATGGAACTGGTCGAAATATTGTATTCTAAGACTTTTATATTGTACCTAACGTTAAATATCGAATCAGGCCAATATTGTTTTTATATTCATTTATATTATCTGGAATAAGTAAAACTCACTAGACAGAAACTGGAAAGAGAAAATTGACTTAGGTGGAGGTGCTGGTGTATCCTGATCATAAAGAAAGTGCTTCTCACACACAATTAGTTGCAGTTATCCTGTCCAAGAAAAGCACGAAAAGCACTTATAGGATAAGAACCTCATGGATCCAGGATCATCAAACCATCCTTCGAAACAAAGATGAATGGGATCATAACAAATGTTATCCAGTGCTATAAACCACCATTTGTAACAGTAGAGACGATGAAGATCAGTTATCTGAAAGGCTGAAGTTTATCGTAAAGAACTGTTTAAGGACCTGACCATAGTAATGGGGGTATCCAAACGCAAAGATCGGAATGGACAACTTTGGGTATGAATGCATGATGAACAGACTAATTTATGTACTTCCAACAACAAGACGACATCATTTTCATCCACAGACGCATATACAAAGCTATATGCGTTTCAAAGAACCACGCTGCAGAGAACCAGATCCACCACATTTGCATCATTACAATATTCAAAAGGTTCGTGAAAGAAATAAGAATAAAGGGAGGATCTAATATAGCTTCAAATCACTAACAGGTTATCACCGAACGAAAACTGCAAATATAAAGAATTGAACAATTGTTTAAGTTCAGAGGGGGTTTTGTGCATAGGGAAATATTATCAAAATGAATGGTAACTAAGAAAGATAATTGAAAAATAAGATTGAATTTAGTTTCTGTCTAAATCAATTATTTCTCAACAAATCAATTAAATAATATTATATTAAATAATTGCATAATTTTCAGACAATAAATTTATCTCTAAGAGAAATTGTCCTAAACAAGTTATTCCTTTTATTAAAAAAAACTGAATCAATATATGATTTACAAAGTAGGGAATACGTTAAAGTGCTTGTAATGATTATAATAATTTTCTATCCCATTTATCA
>NC_031495.1:50733474-50737946 GCF_000237925.1 Schistosoma mansoni
CAACTTATTAGAAAGAATCACCCTTGACCTACACTACCAACCGAAGGAGATCGATTGTATGGATAACCGTCCAAGATCAATACGGGTGACTCTCTTGAAAACCACCCCCTCTGATCTATAATCATATGCTCACTAGTGACTGACTTCAAGAAATATTTCCTTGAGTTCTAGTGGGAAGCAGTGGCCATCGGAGTTCTACCAAGTCTGTTGTAGAGATCTCAACTCACTGAAGACAATAGGTGAACTGTCGCTCAAAATCGTGGATTGGTTGAAGTTAGACATTAACACCATTGGATGCCGGCTCAGTGGTCTATCGGTTAAGTGCTCTGGCGTGAGACTGGTAGGTCCTTGGTTCGAATCTCGCGAGTGCGGGATCGTGGATGCGCACTTCTGAGGAGTCCCATAATAGGACGAAATGGCCGTCCAGCGCTTCCAGGTTTTCGATGGTGGTCTAGCTTCAATTGACTCATGATTTCAACTGTGAAAATTATTTAAGTAGCAGGATGAGAATTTAATAAAAATATTTGTTTAAGAAGCAATAACTTCAAAATCCCAGAATGCACTGGCCTCCAAGAAGCACCAACGTAAACAATGAATGTTTATAGACAGCAACTAGCTGAGTGAAACCTATCACTACACACTAACACTCTCAACCATCTTAAAGGATTCTATGGTACGGGTAGCAAAATATTGTGGAACCATTTTAAACACAGTAAAGTACCTAAGAAGATAGTTAACTTCATTCATAGTATAAAAATATCTCGAATGTTCCGTCTTCTCTATCTTAAGTTACTTACCTAGTTACTTACGATTGCTGCCCACAGTGGACGAGCATAGACCACCCAACAGAATTCTCCGTTCAACTCAGTCATCCTCTCCCTTTACCAGTCCATGTAAAGTGCTACTTATTCTTCTCTTGGCTGTCTTCGATACCCAATGCAATATATTCTTGAATCTTCCTCCTTTCCTTTCACATTCACGTTTGCAAGTAAGAGCTTGCTTCGTGACGTAGTTTGATGAACTCCATAATGTATGTCCCACACATCTACAGTGTGATTTCCTAATTCCTTGTTCAGTTGCAAGTTGGTTTGTTCTCTCCTACTACAATTTGATGCTAATGGTATCCAGTCAATGGGTTTGGAGTATGTTGAGCAGACAATTGATTACAAGTACTTGTACATTTTTAATGATAGTTATAGTAGTTCTCCACATCTCCGCTTTATACAACAGAACTGTCTTGATGTTCGTATTGAAGATTGTGACTTTGGTATTGGTTGTCAGTTGTTTTGAATTCCATATATTCTTCAATTGTAGTAATGGCACATCTGCATCATCAATCCTTGCATTTACATCTCCATCACATCCTCCTTAATTATCGATGATGTGACCCAAGTACATTGAACATTCCAATTCGTCCAGAGTTTCTCTATCAAGTGCGATTGAGTTGGTGCTATCTGTATTGAATTTCAGAAATTTGGTGTTTCCCTAAGGTATATTGAGGCCCACTACGACAGCCGCAGCTGCTTCACTGACTACCTTCACTTGAATTTGTTGGTGTGTATGGGATAGAGAAGTTGAGTCATCTGTGAAGTCCAAATCGTCTTGTCTCATCGAAGCTGTCCATTGTGTTCCGTGCTTCCTCTCAGATGTCGAGGTCTTTATAATCCAATCGACCACCAGGAGAAAGAGAAAGGGTGGTAGTAAACAGTCTTGTCTGGCTCTGATCCTCACTTGGAATACGTCAGTTATCCATTCTACATATATGACTTTTCAGTGTAGTCCATCGTATGAATTGCGTATGATGTTGACGATCTTCTCAACTACTCACTCCATAGTGTCGAAGAAGGTTCCATAGCGTTCTCCTATCCATGCTGTCAAAATCCGCGTTCTACGTCATACCTAAATGTTCCCGGTCTTTATCCTGGTCGGATCGTGTTTGTACATTCCTAATGAGTCCTTTACTAGGAATAAATACCCAAGCTGTTCTCTATCAAGGAGGAAGAATTTATTTGTAAAATCTCAGAGAATAAATTATCGTTGGGTTTCAGAGGTGATGCCTGCTTCTTTCATACCTTTATCACTGAAGTTAATACAGATCGTTACCCTACTCAGCTTAGTATTATTATGAAAGTGTAATTATTATTGCTTTGAGTAATACTATCATTTAACTTAATTATTTAATCTATCCTTCCGTCATAGTTGTTTTCATTGATTTTGTTCTATGGAAATCAGAAATGCATGATTGTAGAAAGCAGTTATGACTGTCTTTGTCAATCGACTGAATAATTTGCGAACATACTTCTTACGAAATCTACGTTTTATTTGTTCACTTAACACTAAAATGAAAGATTCAAAATATATCCACTGATGTAATGAATTCACTTCACTTTAAAATGTTTATTATTTTGACTTTACCCGACAGAAATGGTGCATATAGACGAATGGAAAAGTTCCAAATTTTTAGATGAACTAAATAACCATCTTAATGCTTGTTCATAATTTATCGGTAGTTAGAATTAGAAAAGTTGAAATTGATGACAATTGATAAACGGATGATTATTGTATGATGTGGCGTTATTTATGACGTTACGTGTCGCTTGTGAGGCTTGGAGTAAGTGACGGTTTGACCACTCAAGATTAGTGGCATAGCTTTTATTCAAAATTCATAACCTTGTATAAACATCATTCATACAAAAAATACATTAAGATTTACAGTAAATCATTAAGCATTATTTAGCTGTTTGTTCATTATCTGAGTCGGCTAGATAGATCATCAACGATGATTTCACACGGACGCAAACTTCCTTCAATTATGGTGACACGCACAATAACTTTAGATAAACTGAATCTGAATCCAGCAATCTATGTCTTTATCCTGAGTTAATTCACGATGTTACGTGACTAGTGGTCAATAAATGGGCAATTGTTTTAATATTAACTTTGTTGAACATCATTGGTCAAGAATTCTCATCAGAATATATTCAGTATACATTTCCAAGCTAATTACTAGAATGTTATTATTATTATTACTGTTATTATTTGCGCTAGTAGTGTAGTGAACAGAACACTAGTTGGGGACAATCGAATGTATTTAAGCAAAGATTACAGACTATCTCAATAAATTCTGATTACCAAACAATGAACAGTCAATTTGCAAATTAACAACCAATTGTTTCAATCTTCACTGTTTCTTCTCTTATTCCATTGCTCATGCATTTTCCAGACATTTGCGTTTCATTTCAGTTCTTTCCTCATCGGTCTTCTGCCAAAATACATTCTATGTCTGACCCACACCATATACTACTTATATGGATATAAGTAGACCACACCACAGTAGTAGTAATAGTGTGGTGTTTGCTACTTATGTCTGTCGACGTAAGTGGTATGTAACAGCAATCATAAGTGGTATGTTTGGCAGCAGGAGCTTACGAAGATTGAATTGAAGAGAATGCGAATGTAAACAGAGAGTAATTGTTATGGCAATGAATGAACAATGAATTTCGAGACAATTGATGGGAGAGATGGATAGTGGCTAGCAGTGGAATCCATGACGCGCGTTTCGTCCTATTTGGGACTCGTCAGCTGGGCGTACCTGCGTCACAGAGTTGATGTTCACTTTGGGACAGGAACCCAGTAATAACAATGGGAAGATACAAGTAAACAACACCAAGTGAATTGATGGAAGATTTGTAAATGAAGTATATAATATATAATGTTTTTACATTTTACAAATGAACTCTGTAATTTTTTTATAGAACAATAAATTAGTCTTCTCCACCTAAATATTCATTCACTACAGTATTAATAGTAGAAGTAGTATACAAATGTATGGTTAGTGAATGCTATTTTCTAATTTGAGAAATAATTATTATCATAAATAAGAATTTAAAAATAAACTCAAGAAACATTAGCAAAGTGCCAGCAGTCGCGGTTAAACTGTCTTTTTCTCATTCCGTTTGTTGGTTAAAATAATTATTGAATAAATTAAGAAGTGTGTTGTTAAAATAGGTTTCTATTAGAAAATAACTCAATAGTATATCGGAGAGTCTGAGGAAAATAGGGATTGGAGACCCCTTTATTAGACTTCGAAATTTTTGTCCACAGTTTGTAACTGAAAGGGTTTAGCGGTAAACTAAATTC
Source organism: Schistosoma mansoni (assembly GCF_000237925.1). Classification (NCBI taxonomy): domain Eukaryota; kingdom Metazoa; phylum Platyhelminthes; class Trematoda; order Strigeidida; family Schistosomatidae; genus Schistosoma; species Schistosoma mansoni. The sequence continues at coordinate 50,737,615 of NC_031495.1, forward strand.
CTCCGAGGGAATGTCTGCATTAAAGAGGTGGTCTGCTAGTTATTTTACTATGACTAGTCTTGTTAGTGTATATCCGTTTGTAAATTTACGTTTAGAGACAATAAGTGAGTAGATATTAAATAATTTAAGACAGGTCTATATGCTGCAAAGTTATAGGTTGTTATACGTTACATTTAAAAGAGAAGTAGATGTAATATGCTTAGATTGAGTACTCTGAAGTAGGAGTATAATAGTATGGTACTTCGAAGGTTGAAATAGTTTACGTACACATCACCCGACAATCTTGGTGGTGAACTGAGTTAAGTCGTAACATGGTAGTGCTTGAAGAATCA
>NC_031495.1:50738146-50781578 GCF_000237925.1 Schistosoma mansoni
TAGTTTACGTACACATCACCCGACAATCTTGGTGGTGCACTGAGTTAAGTCGTAACATGGTAGTGCTTGAAGAATCACCCTTTAGAGTTCGTTCGTGCATTTACAATGAATTATAAATTATTATTATCAGAAGGGGTTTTGTGGAGATTTAGTATTTTCATAGTTGAAAGCGTGTGTCCATTAAGGAGTTCCACAATAGGACGAAACGGCCATCCAGTGCTTCCAGGTTTTCCCTGGTGGTCTAGCTTCAATCGACACACGCTTTCAACTATGAATTATAAATTGTTAGTTTATAATGATCAGAGGGGGTTTTATGGAGAATTTATTATTTTCATAGTTGAAATCATGGGTCAATTGAAGCTAGACCACCATCGAAAACCTTTATTATTATTATTTAGTATTATATATTTTAAGGATGAGATTTTTTTTATTCCACTGTGGTATGTAATAGTTATGTGTTATCAATTCAAGCGAAAAAAAAAGAAAATTTATCATTTTCATTTACTCGATTTTCTTCTTCTTCCAGAAAAGTAAAATTGACAGACATAATAAAAAATGAATCTCCTTTTTTTCCTTTACTCAAAAGAAAAAAGTTGAAAAAAAAATACTTGGTTCCCTTTTCTTATCCAAATTGTTCATTATCAGTTTTAGTTAGTTGATTGGTCAATTAAATAAGTTTTGTTTGTCTATCTATGTATTTCTCCATTTACCTGTCTATTTATTCACTAATTGTCTGTTTGTCTATCTATCAACATATTTTTTTTCATTTATGCATTCATGATCGTCCTTTTTTTAAAAAAAATAAAAAAAGTTGAAGTTAATTAACAGATTAGTTAATTATGCTTTGAGTAAAATAGAAAGAAAAAACAAAATGAGAAGATACATATATCTATATAGAAATAATAATAGTAATACAGTTCATTTTAGATAAATATTCTTTTTTAATTATCTTCAAAAGAAAGGAGAGATAGATAGATATAAGTTTTCATATTTCTTGTCCTTAGGATGACATCGATAATTTATCTACTATTTTTTTTTATTTATCATGCCTGTTCGACTGTGATTTGGTCAATACCAACTTTAATCACTTGGGAGAGAATAAACCAGATTTCAGTGGAGGAAGAAATCAGGAAGAAGCACTGGAAGTGGATAGAACACATATTGAGGAAAGCACCTAACTGTGTTAGAAGACAAGCCCTCACATGGAATCCTGACGGCTATAGGAAAAGAGGAAGACCAAAGAACACATTACTCCGATAAATGAAGGCAGACATGAGAAGAATGAACAAAAAATGGATAGAACTAGAAAAGAAGGCCCAGGACAGAGTGGGTTGGAGAATGCTGGTCGGTGGCCTATGCTCCATTGGGGGTACCAGGTGTAAGTAAGTAAGTAACCTTAATCACTCATACTAATACTACTACTACCACTAATAATAATAATAATAATAATAATAATATAAATAATAATAATAATAACTGTTCTTGAATTCACAATGTTTTACAAAAATTCAGGTAAAGAAAATTTGAAACAAGGGTTGAAATTTACTTTGTATCATTCATTATTTGAAATATATTAATTAATAATAATATTTGAATTTATCTCATTAAATAATATTTGGAAGGGTTTTGTGGATACTATAGTAATTTTAATAGTTGAGATCATAAATCTGATACCAATCAATATATGCACATTAATGACTGGCTTCAAGAGGTATTTACTGGAGTTCTAGTGAGAAACGGTGACCAGTGGAGTAGAACCGGGTCTGTTGAGAGATAGTAAATCACTGAACACATTGGTGGATGTGTCGCTCAATTTAACGGATTGGCTGAAGTTAGACATTAACACCGTTGGATGCCGGCCGACTCAGTGGTCTAGACGTTTAGCGCTCGCGCACGAAACTGATAGGTCCTGGGTTCTTATCTTGCGATTCAGGATCTTGGATGCGCACTATTGAGTAGTCCCATAATAGGACAAAACGGCCGTTCAGTGCTTCCAGGTTTTCCATGGTGGTCTAGCTTCAATTGACCCATGATTTCAACTTTGAAAAATATGTAGTGATTCTAAATTTCTGAAACTTTTCCATATAGAATTTCTAATAATTTCCAAGTCTCACCAAAATAAATCTAAACTTCTCGTAAGTCAATTATATTTTAAATGATGTTAAATACTCACCACTGAATCCATTTATCGTTTAATGTTAATATTATTATTATGATACATTCAGTTGATTATTCATGGATTCCATTACTAATTATTATCGAAATTATTAACTAATATTAATTTAAGGTAACTAGGGAAAATTGATTCATTCATAATACTGTAAAGTTCACTTTCTTTATACATCATTAATTCATAATTTCTATTATGTGATATCATCTAGTTAGTTTTACATTAAAATAATTATTCTGAACATAGTACAATAATAATAATAATAGTAATAATAATAGTAGTAGTAGTAGTAAGAATAATAATAATAGTAGTAATAATAATAGTAATAATAATAATGATAATAATAGTAATAATAATAATAGTAAGAATGACAAATTAGTTAGTGGATCACGGAAATTGACTATCAATCAAGTTGTGCTTTTCCTTTTCCTTCAGTACAGCATATTGGAACAAAATCAAGCGTACGTGAACAAAACACATACAGAGAAAGAGAAAGAAGGAAAGAAGGAAAGAAAGAGGGGAATAGAGAAAAGATGTAACTCCGTCCTATTTACTTTATATCTATTTGAATGGAATAAAAGAAAAATAAATGAATTTGTTTTTTACAAACGGAAATTCAATATCATCATCATGATCATCAACATTAACTTGATATAGAATTATTCACTGCATAAAATTAAAAAATCAGCGGGACCAGACAACATCCCGGCAGAGGCACTGAAAGCAAATGTAACAGCAACTGCCAAGATACTCCACATCCTCTTCAGTAAGATTTGGGACGAAGAACATGTACCAACAGACTGGAAAGAAGGACTTCTCATCAAGATACCAAAGAAAGGCGATCTGAGCAAGTGCGACAACTACAGGGGCATCACTCTCCTCTCAATACCAAGAAAAGTCTTCAACAGAGTATTGTTAAACAGGATGAAGGATTCCGTGGACGCTCAACTTCGAGATCAACAAGCTGGATTTCGTAAGGATAGATCGTGCACAGATCAAATCGCAACTCTACGTATCATTGTGGAACAATCAATCGAATGGAATTCATCACTCTACATCAACTTCATCGACTACGAGAAGGCATTTGATAGCGTGGACAGGACGACACTATGGAAGCTTCTTCGACACTACGGCGTGCCTGAGAAGATAGTCAACATCATACGGAACTCCTATGATGGACTAAACTGCCAAATCGTCCACGGGGGACAACTCACCGACTCGTTCGAGGTAAAGACCGGTGTTAGGCAAGGTTGCCTACTCTCACCCTTTCTCTTTCTCCTGGTGATCGACTGGATTATGAAGACGTCAACATCTGGAGGAATGCACGGGATACAGTGGACAGGCAGGATGCAGCTTGACGATTTAGACTTCGCGGATGATCTGGCTCTTCTATCACAAACGCAACAACAAATGCAGGAGAAAACGACCAGTGTAGCAGCAGCCTCAGCAGCAGTAGGTCTCAATATAAACAAAGGGAAAAGCAAGACTCTCCGATACAATACAATATGCACCAATCCAATTACACTTGACGGAGAAGCTTTGGAGGATGTGGAAATCTTTACATATCTGGGCAGCATCATTGATGAACACGGTGGATCAGATGCAGATGTGAGGGCGCGGATCGGCAAATCAAGAGCAGCATACCTACAGCTGAAAAACATCTGGAGCTCAAAACAATTGTCAACCAACACCAAGGTTAGAATTTTCAATACAAATGTCAAGACAGTTCTTCTGTATGGGGCAGAGACGTGGAGAACTACGAAAGCCATTATCCAGAAGATACAAGTGTTTATTAACAGCTGTCTACGCAAGATACTTCGGATCCGATGGCCAGACACTATCAGCAACAAGTTACTGTGGGAGACAACAAACCAGATTCCAGCGGAGGAAGAAATCAGGAAGAAGCGCTGGAAGTGGATAGGACACACTTTGAGGAAATCACCCAATTGTGTCACAAGACAAGCCCTCACATGGAATCCTGAAGGTCGAAGGAGAAGAGGAAGACCAAAGAACACATTACGCCGAGAAATAGAGACAGACATGAGAAGAATGAACAAGAACTGGAAAGAACTAGAAAAGAAGGCCCAGGACAGAGTGGGTTGGAGAAAGCTGGTCGGCGGCCTATGCTCCATTGGGAGTAACAGGCGTAAGTAAGTAAGTAAGTAAGTAATAAAATTAAAAAATACATAAATTAATTCATAATATTAAAGTTTAAAGTATTAACTATGTAATGTAAACGTAATGGTTTAATTAATAATATACTAAGTATTATGCACAAACATTATAAGCAAAGATGGATAGTGGTTAGCAGTGGAATCCAGGACTCGCTTTCCGTCCTATTTGGGACTCGTCAGCTGGATATACCTGCATCTCAAGGTTGATATTCACTCTGAGACTTGAACCCAGTACCATTCGCTTCAAATGCTATCGCGTTATCCACTCAGCTACCGAGTCCTGATAGGCACTTGCTTATGCAATGGGGTGAAGTTTAAATTCATTTAGTCCTAAACATCAATAGGAAGATACAAACAAACAATACTAAGTGAAGTTATTATACACAAAGTTTCTGATTTTCGATTCTCAATAGAATCATAAGTTGGTATTACTAAAAAGTTTTAAGCTAAGAAGAAACAGTTGTTTCAGAATGTCTCTTAATTTATAATGATACAGTCAGTTGAGGTCAATCTATATGTAACAAGTACCATCAATGAATATGATTGTCTTTAAAGAAAAAAGGTGAAAATCATTTGTAATTCTTGACAATGCAAATATAATTACAATTTAGAAAGAAAACCATATCAGTTGGATTATTTGTATACCAGAAAATTTCACTCTTTAGTCTGTATAGTTAAAATAAAACTGATAGCATATTGGTAGTTTTTTGTTTGTTTGACAGGACAACTGAAACAAAATCATAATAAGACTTATTCCAATTACTTTTTAAGATATGAATGAAACAAAACTATCTTGACATCAAATTCAACTCAGTATTGTTTGTTTGAATCTTCCCATTCTTGTTTAGGACTGCAACTGGTCAGTCTCTAATTGGCATATGTGCATACTGTGCGTATTGCCTCGATATAGCCTTAATTCACAAGCATGGTAAGCAAAGATGGATAGTGGCAACCAGTGGAATCCAGGACGCGCGTTTCGTCTTATTAGGGACTCATCAGATGGATGTAACTGCATCTCAGAGTTGATGTTCACTCTGGGACTCGAACCCAGTACCTTTCGCTTCAAACGCCGTCGCGTTATCCACTCGGCCACTGAGTCCTGATAGCCCCTTGACATTAATCAATGAGGAAGTCTGATATTATTGAAGTTGAAAATATTTTATTAGTCATTCTAAGATGAATCTTCAATGTCTACTAAGTGTTTACAATTAACATTGAATAGAACAAAATGTCTTATAAAATGTTTTATCTAGTAACTAAAATTATGACTAATATTAAATGATATTGACTGTTTTGTACTGTAATGAAATCAAAACTAAAGAATGGATAATTATAAAAAATTTATTTATCATAAAATTAAGATGAATAGTTAATATCTAGTCAAGAAATACTGAACTACAATCAGAGTAAATCGAATCGAGAAATGTACTTTTGGTTTCTGAAAGTTTAGGCTCCTATTGTTACATCCTAATGAAAACATAAGTACGGGTAACTTCCGGGACCTAATAGTGGACGATTATTCTATATGTATTCTTATTGTTTAACTATTGAATGATTAGATTGTGTATATCTATATTCATCTTCTTATATGCTTCATTTTGACCTATAGATTATTATTATACGAATTACTGTTCCTAAATTATATTCAGTTTATTGAATACTATCTCCCACGTTCACAACCATATTTGACTTGATCTTGTACAAATATTATTTTCTATTTTATGGGTGATGCAGTCTGTCTGTCTGGTATATAAACAGAGTATGCTTGAAATAAATGATTCGCATAGATTCATATAGCAGAAGCTGTAATTGGTGTTCTGGACTCAATTGGAAGGACTAGGCGGATAAGGGACCGATAAGGACGCTAAACTGTTCATACCAGTTGAACGTCATTGATTTGGTACAGTGTTAAGATTAGACAAGCCGTATTTCGATTGGTGGATAAATCACGTGAGAAAAGCCGGACATTAAATCGAAACGAATTGGCAACGGCCTTCTTTTATAAAGTCACAACACCTATTACTCAGTAAATTGACTGATCCAAAAGAAAAAAAGATCAACCATAAACGTATCGATATTATGATTACGTGAATAATAAACTAATCTCACATGATAAGTATATAAATTACTTGAAATGAGCTGGAAATTATTTAGATTGAAGAGTTCTATATTAAGACGAAACAGTTATCTAGTGTTTTATGGATTGTCTAAGTATGGTTAGTACATGCAATCAACTATAAAATTCAAAAATTATCACAAACCCCTGTACTAATATTGCTTTCAGGTACATCTTCAATAGGTTTCATTCGGATATGTAATAAAACACAAATTGATAGTAAGATGATAGATTTCATTGTAATAATTAAGAATAATAAAAGAAACTTCTTTCTATATTTAATCATAGGAAGTAGGTCAATACTTGAGAAAATAAACTTATTAAATATAATGATCTTGAGTGTTGAGTGATAAGAAAAGTAATCAGTGTAAATATGAAGCCGGCAAAAAAAACCAAAAGAGAAATAAAACGGATGAAGTAAAATAAATGAACAAACAAATGCTTTAAAGAATTGGTACAAATTGTCTATGAAGTTTTATCGGGCCAAATCATAGTTAATGCTAAAACAAATTTCGTCCAAATACAAATAGTAGGGTTTTGGTTTGAATCCGCGAGGCGGGATCGTGAATGCGCACTGCTGAGGAGTCCCACAATAGGACGGAACGGCCGTCCAGTGCTTCCAGGTTTTTCACGGTGGTCTAGCTTCAATTGACTCATGATCTTAACTATCAAATCCCTTCAGCTAGAATATGATCAAATCTATCCGAGAAAACATGAAGATAAGCAACAGATAACTCGAAGTGATTTGATTCTATTTCCCACATCACCACTATCAACCAAATATGACAAAGCATTTGATCATGATACACTTGATCATGAAAGATACCTCAAATGTATGAAAGTAATTTTCAAAATGCTTCTAATAAGGTTAAATAACAATCAGTTTACAAAAACAATATACATCTGAAAGTAGAAAGATTTACATATGTATTTTTAGTCTCATACTTACTGATCTCTAAAACTTTGATGATAACTTTTATCCATTTTTAATATGTAACTAAACTGTGAGATTATTTAATTTTAAGCACTGTTACCCAGTACATCAATAACATACCAGTCCTCTTTACGTTTTTATCTGAGAACTATGCACGGAAAGATCAAATGGGGTTCTGTAATAACCTTACTCTTGTAAAAAATCCAATTACTTAAGATTTAATTTGAATACAATCTGTTCATTTGAAACATTAAATTTATTCACCTAACAGTAGCTTAAATCTTACGAAGAATTCAATTTAGTCCGTCATTACAGCTAATTATCTTATATGATTAACAAAAAAACATAACAGATTTCGATTATTAAACACATAAATATTGGTACAAAGGGGCATCGGATACATATGCGCCACACAAATCTTACTTGAGGGCTGTGATACTACCCGGGTGCCCAAACCGAAGCAAGTGGTTTTCTTAGGGGACCACACCCGGAACGTTGTTTAATTTATAAGGCCTTTGCATTCATCAACTCAAAAGTGATTCACGTCATTTTAGACATCTAATATAGATGAAGGTGCTTTATCCACAACATGAAATCTCATTTTCTTACATTTGAATTTTAATCTAATTATGGAGATTGATAAGTAGAAAACAGTAAATATATAATATCACAAATTAATTAAAGTTGATAATGTGAACAATTGAATTTTGACTTGATGATCTTATCAACTACCTTTAACCGTTTAACATCAAAATACAGTGTGTATTCAATATTGAATCACATAAATTAGTAGCTAAAATGGAATTTGATTGATAGAACTCTAATTTAAAATAATTAGTCCTTTTAATAAATTTCGATAATGCAATGAGAAGACGAAGGTTATCAGAATTATGTGATATATTTGCGCAGTACATTTCTAAACAATCTGATCATACATACACTTGTTAAGACATTTTTATATGAAGACTAAAAGGTCGACTAGACAGATTAAAGATAAGCCGTAACAAAGAAAATTAAAAAAATAAAGTACACAAAATCCATGTGATAACCACTCTAGATAATAAATCAGTATTACCAGGGTAGATTAAGGGTAAGAACAAATTGTTTTGAACACGTAAAGGGGGTTGTAATTTCCGTATAGCCAAGGTTTCAACAAACCTTAGTATACGCCCTTGAAGGATTTTATAAAACACTACAAATGCTGACTTCATATCAACCTTATGATCAGTCTCAACCAAGTGTTTCACAATGGAGGAAGATGTCTGTCTATCCTTTGATTTTATCTGACCATTGGAATTAATTGCTTCTGCAGTCATTGGGGTATATGTTCCGTCACCCTTACTCACAGATCACGAAGTTGGTTATTCTTCTCTTCTTCGCATGTAAGATAAATATGCTTTTCACTTGTATTGAGTTCTTTTAACAAGCGGTTCACATCTTCACGTTTATCTCCTATGACTATGATGTCATCAACGTGTAGATGGCGTCGAGTCTTGATTTACTATGATCACCACTACAATAAGATTAAGCGCCCAAAAACGACTTGGTCCCTTTGATAACTCGCAAACCAGAAGACTTTAACTGGTCCAGATAGAGTATATTTATTGGCGATCTCATGGTATCGAAAGAATACCGAGATGTGGCAACGAGTATAGGCAATAAGGGCAGAGCGTAAGAAAGTCCGAACGGACAAGGCGGGCGACTGAACGAAAAGTCATTTTTGATACAGTTAAACAACAGCGAGTACGGCAAGACAATCACTGGTACAATTGGTTATAATAATGATTGTTTCCATTATTCCAATCGTGTTCTCGTCGAGAAAAGCAGGTCACTACAAACGTACCGTTTACACAGACACATCTTTTGAATTGAGTCTTCAGCTAGATTTTCAACATACTCAATAAACACATCAGCCAGAAACTGTCCTAAATGGCTACCCATAGCTACGCCATCAATTTGTCGGAAGTGCTTTATTTTTCTTCGTTACGGCTCATCTTTAATCTGTCTTGTCGACCTTTTAGTTTTCATATAAAAATGTCTTAGCACGTGTGTGCATGATCAGACTGATCGAAATGTATTGCGCAAATATATCACATAATTCTGATAACCTTCGTCTTTTTATTGCATAACAGAACTCTATCAGCATTGAGGTGTTGACAAATAATAGATATGATTTTATTTAGTACAGTTTGAAACCGTAAGTCTTAGTAACCCCGGTTCGAACCTCAGAGGAAGTATATTCTTTCTCCAATATTTTCAGGCAAAACTTGAAGGTAAACTCCAACGAAACTTATGTCGACTGTTTGTTTTTGATTACATTCAACTACTCATAACTCAGTTATCTAAATATAACGGCCTTATTGAAAGATACTAGCTTTAATCTTCGTTAACGTCGTATTTACCTGAGCATTTGAAAAACGAGTATAAATTAATTGTCCATTACAGGTTCATGGTTTTTGTTTTCATAGTTCTTTTGATGTTATCCTCTAATGAGTGAAAAACTAATTTCATATATTAATCGAAATTATGAGCAAAGGTGGATAGTGGCTAGCAGTGGAATCCATGACGCGCGTTTCGTCCTATTTGGGACTCGTTAGCTGGATGTACCTGCATCTTTGCTTATAATGCTTGTGAATTAAGGCTATATCGATGCAATACGCACAGTATACATATATGTCAATGAGTGATTGATCAATTACAGTCCTAAACATCAATGGGAAGATTCAAACAAATAATACCAAGTCAGCATTAATTGAAATTTTTTTCTCTAGACTTTTAAAATGATATATTACTTCATATTGTAGTTTATCATTGAAAGTAAATCATCTATTCATTATAATTTTAAACATACAGTCTTATTTATTATCAGGACAATTTATTATATAAAACTGACAATTCTTTGAATAAAATCATCACTGTTAAGTTCAAATAAATCGGCATATAAAGCTCACGAACACCTCCCAGAGTCGCTAAGCGAAGGTCTGGTGAAGAAGGTGAACAGTTCGATATTGGCTCATTTAGTACAAACTGGTCATAGTACCAGTATAAATCAATCCTTTTCAATTATTTATCGGATCTGTAATTTTTGTCGACGTTTGTCAGACGGCTAAAGTAGTAGCCATCAGGATTAAGAAACCGGAGCTATGTGTACATAAGAAATATCTTCAATATCTCCTCCTCCCCTGGCCAACCATAAGGCCAATTAATCAATAGTAATCTTAGCTATTGAATGACCTAGTTTGACTATTGTACTTACGACCTTTCGTAGTCAAATGTAAGTGTCTCTGTTATCTTTACTCACAAATCTTTGTATTATTATTACTATTGGTTAAACATCATTATTAATCTCTCCAATACATGATTCATTCACTTCGTATTCATCCCTCCTTATTACGTCTTATTAATTTTTCACACAATTTAATCCTCCACTTGATCGAACTGTAATTGCACTATTGTTTCTCTCATCCTATCTGACCCATATTTATTCTGATCACAGATCTTAAATTTCCAATTAACATTTAAGCTGATTCAAATTAATATTCTATATGAGTCATATTGACATTAACAATTTTATTCTATTTTGTTTGACAATCGTAAGTTCACATGCTTAAACTTTAAACGATGCACTTTGCCCTTAACCTGTCCATTTTACAGATTATTAATTTGGATATATAAATATAGAACCTCAAGAAATTTATCGAAAAGAATTTTCTTCGTTCAGATATTTATCTTTTAATATTTCCAAAGGTCCTATGGTGGTGAATTTGTACTCTTCAGGAGTCCCGTTTCAATAAGAAATTGTTGTATACTGAGGTTTTAACAGATGAGTCCCAATATAAAATAGCTCGGTAAATCATCAGTTTTCCTTAAAATCAAAACCGTTCATGATTGTCTAAGCCTTATCTAATAAACATTAGTTTTTGGTTCTCCACGTCAAACTGAATTTCTCCAGCTAACCATTAAAAACCATAATGCAAATTTCTAAATTCATTGAAGTTATAAATGTAAAACAATGGATATCAACGCAGAATCTGGAGTTTAACCACTTACTCCAAGGCCTTAAGTTCCTTAATTCAGCTCCTAGTAGAGATTTAGATGTCCACTGCCGAAACATTTCGTACTAAGATGAAACAAATATACAGTGGTTCATGCTTTTCAATGATAGTTTAAATACGATCAATCTATGATATAAAACATCAAAAGTCAGAAGTCTATTCAACCCTTAGACCAATAAACACTAAATTGTTCAGGAAAAAGTTACTAAACTAGCTTAAAATCACAATGCAACTTCATGTTCATATTCATATACTAACATATAATTCAAGACCAATATGAGATAATTTATGTTACAATATGATTCATAAATATTTGGTATAGGTGAAAAGAAATAAATTGAAGTTTGAACCTATGGCCTAGTAATTGGAAGTTGAATACCCTAACACAGGGAATCACGACTACTTCTTTTGAATTAGTATGTATAATATCTGAACATAACAGTATTATTAATTAATGGGATAGATCATTCAGATATAGAATACTTAATAAATGGTATAAAAAATTTTATAATTGTCTAAAATGAAGGCAATGTTACTCTGTATTATTTACTCTCGCTATTGGTAGTAATAATTACATTCATGTAAATATTTGCTCAAATATAATTTCCTCAGGTTATGTTAGAAAGTATGTACTGTGTAATGATATAATTCATTTTTCTGAGGAAAATGATACTACGTCAGATGTTCAAATGAACATAAGTCAATGTATCAGTCCCAGAGGTTACTATTAAGCTATTCCAGTTGTAAGATGACCTCCCTAGAAATAATCTTATTTAATCTTATTTTAAATAAATACATATTTAGACTTCAGTTTATCAAACCGAGATTCTACAGTAATCATGAGTCCGACTCTCCTTCTGACATCCAGAGCAACAATTAATATAAGTACATGAAATGTCCCGACAATGTGGGAGACAGAGAGAACCAATCAAAAGGCTGTGGAAATCGGAAGATATAACTCGTCAGTGCTCAGAATAACTTAAACCCATTGGACACAAGCTACACAGAAAACGATAGATTCAGGAGAGATGCTGCTGTACTCTGGTCACGAAGAACAAAATCATCTACACACTCACACATTTACTATGATGCTGTCCAAACAGGCACGTAGAACACTTATAGGATGGGAATCTCATCAATCCAGAATCATCAAAGCATCCTTCAAAGCAAAGAAGGAGGGAATCACAATGAATGTTATTCAATGTTATGCACCCAACAATGATGACAACGGACACAATAAAGATCAACTTTACGAGAGGCTACAATCAATCATAAAAAAGTGCTCAGCATCCTGATGGGAGATCTAAATGCTAAAGTCGGGGTGGACAACACCAGATATGAAGATATAATTGGACGACATGAACTAGGAGAGAGAAGTGAAAATGGGGAGAGATTTGCAAATATGTGTATTCAACAAAATGGTTATAGGCTGCACAATATTCCCTCACAAATATATATACAAAGGTACACGGATCTCACCGGTTCACTCTACACAAAATCATACCCATCATATTTGCATCACTAAGACATTCAGAAGGTCAATGAAAGACGTGAGAACAGAGAGAGGAGTTGACATAGCTTCATATCACCATCTACCTGGTGGTTTCCAAGATGAAATCCAATCTGAAGAAGCAGTGGACAACTGGAGAGAGAGGATTACAAAGGTTCAATACAGCCTTCCGTCGACATACTGACAAACTCGACCAACTCACGATAACTCTCAACAACACGTTCCAAACCTTACAGGATCTACTCAAAGAACAAGAAACTACTGTGGGGGACATCTGGGAAGGGACTGAAGAAGCAGTAACTCCAACGAGTAAGGAGGTGCTGGAATACAGCAAGCATCATCATAATGAATGGATCTCCATCGAAACCCTGGATAGCATTCGAGAAAGGGAGGACAGAAATACAGCAATAAACAACGGCCGAACAAGAACAGAAAAATTCAAGGCATAAGCTGAATACACAGTGTCAAACAATTAAGTGAAGAAGAGCATTGGAACTGACAAGCTGAAATATGTGGAAGATCTAGCAGTTAGAGTGGAAAAAACTATAGGAGAAGGAAACATGGGACAGCTATATGATACACCGAAGAAACTAGTAAGGAAACAGAGTAAGCCAGAGAGACCGGTCAACGACAAACAAGGTAAGACAATCACTGAGATTTGAGAACAGAGGAAAAGATAGGTGGAACACTTCGAAGAACTCTTAAATAGACCAGCTCCACTGAATCCAACGGATTTCAAAGCAGGACACACAGACCTTCCTATAGATGTCACTCCACCAACGATAGAACAAACCAACATGAACTTCAGATAAATGAAGAATGGGAAAGCAACAGCACCTGACAATATACCAGCTGAAGCACTGAAGTCAGACATTGAAGTAACTGCAAATATGCTCCACATTCCACTCAGAAAGATTCTGGACGAATAATAAGTGACGACAAACAGACAGACTAGAAAGAAGGATATCTCATCAAGATACCGAAGAGAGGAGATCTGAGTAAATGTGGGAACTATACAGGCATGACACTACTATCAGTACCATGAAACGTTTTCAACAGAGTATTGCTAAACCAGATGAAACACCTAGTGGATGACCAACTTCGAGATCATCCGGACGGATTCCGTAAGGATCGGTCGTGTGTAGACCAAACTGCAACAATACAGACTGCTGTTGAGCAATCAGTCGGACGGAATTCGTCACTTTACATCGACTTCCTTGACTTTAAGAAGGCGTTTGACAGCATGGATAGGAGAACGCTATGGAACCTTCTTCGACACTATGGAGTGAGTAGTTGAGAAGATCGTCAACATCATACGCAATTCATACGATGGACTACACTGAAAAATCGTATATGTAGGATGGATAACTGACGTATTCCAAGTGAGGATCAGAGCCAGACAAGACTGTTTACTACCACCCTTTCTCTTTCTCCTGGTGGTCGATTGGATTATAAAAACCTCGACATCTGAGAGGAAGCACGGAACACAATGGACAGCTTCGATGAGACAAGACGATTTGGACTTCACAGATGACTCAACTTCTCTATCCCATACACACCAACAAATTCAAGTGAAGGTAGTCAGTGAAGTAGCTGCGGCTGTCGTAGTGGGCCTCAATATACCTTAGGGAAACACCAAATTTCTGAAATTCAATACAGATAGCACCAACTCAATCGCACTTGATAGAGAAACTCTGGACGAATTGGAATGTTCAATGTAATTAAGGAGGATGTGATGGAGATGTAAATGCAAGGATTGATGATGCAGATGTGCCATTACTACAATTGAAGAATATATGGAATTCAAAACAACTGACAACCAATACCAAAGTCACAATCTTTAATACGATTATCAAAACAGTTATGTTGTATGTCTATGTTTAGAACTTATATAACAACAAACTATTGTGTAGCACAGATCTTAGCATTTTATTATTACATAACTAGTTCGACTTTTGATCAACACATTGATAGATCATTAACTGTTAACTGATGATCAATGAAAGATATGAATAAAAATTTACATTTAAATTCGAAATGAACCTATCATAAAGCAACAACGGCTCAGATTCAACTATCAATCTGGTAATATATATCTGATTAACAAATTGTAATTATTCTACTAATAAGCTATAATAATAATGTAATATACTAAATATTCTGAGATGGTGAAGATTTGTAGCTCAGGTTGGGTGATTTTGATGTAAGTTTGTTCTCTGAGCTGGATAATTTGGTCGTGGAGCTTTCATCGTCCTTCTGAACGACATCATTAGCAAAAACTTCGGGTAGAATATTCAAGCAAATATATATAGAAGACGGAAATAAACTTTAATCGTTTACATTCATTATAATCAAAACACACCAAAAAAAAATATAAAAAGAACATCGGTTTCAAATGAGTCATAGTAATGCAAACTGATTTATAAATAGTTTCTCATTTATTATACACAAAATGATATTTCTTTCTATTTTCTGGGAATTGATCTAACATCTTTACTTTAATCAATAAATAAATAGTTGAAAAAAAAGTGGGGGCGGTTAGAAACAAGAAGCATTTTGGTTGATTTTGCATATATATTGATTGTCTTACAGTAACAACAACAAAATAAATGCATAAAAATTAACATACTGATAATATCGTTTTTGTTTTCACTAGGAATTATAAATTAATGCAATATCAACCTTGATATAGGACTGTGATTGGTTTATTACAATTCAAATGTTCGGTCATTAACAGCATTACATATATACTATCTATCTATATAGATATATATATACGTCTATGTATCATCGTGAGTACTTGGAAAGTTTATTACATCTTCTGAAGGAAGAATGATGAGTTTGTGTTTTTTTTTATTCAATAAATTGGAACAAAAAATAGAAGGAATAAACAACAATTTGTATAAAAAACATGATATTTCAATGACATTTTAAATAGGAAACCAAATGTATATACATTCCCTATAATTTGTTTTAATCCAGAAGAGAGATAGAGAATAGTACAGAGAAAAAGAGACCAATTAATGTATGACAGATGGTTGTTGATAGAAATGTTATTTATGTCAACAAAGTTAATTCATAACTAAATAAATAAACAAAATGGAACTTATGTATAATCATGATGAGTATATTACCGAGAATTGTTCTGTCCGAAAACATACCATTCTTATCAGTGAATCAAACAACATTAACGAATTATGAAGATGAAATACAATTATAAAATGATCAATTAGTCAATAAACAATCTCAACTCGTGCATTTCTTTGTACATTATAAAAAGTTAAATGATTTTTTCTGTTTAGAGCTTTTTAGCAAAGTTGTTTTCCATGGGATGAGGTTCCTAACCACATGTTCAGACCTTCTCCTTTATTCGGGCTTGGGACCGGTAGTAACCCTGGTAGAGCTACAAGCGGAGCACAAACCGAATCATACCTGACGAAGATCTAGATGAGGTGGAAACTCTCGCCTACATGGGTAGGATTATTGATGAACACAAAGGATGTGATGCAGATGTAAATGCAAGGATTGATGATGCAAATGCAACATTCCTACAATTGAAGAACGTATGGGATTCAAAAAAACTGACAACCAATACCAAAGTCACAATCTTCAATACGAACATCAAGACAGTTCTGTTGTATAAAGCGGAGATGTGGAGAACTACTATAACTATCATTAAAAATGTACAAGTACTTGTAATCAATTGTCTGCTCAACATACTCCAAACCCATTGACTGGATACCATTAGCACCAACCTGTAGTAGGAGAGAACAAACCAACTTGCAACTGAACAGGGAATTAGGAAATCACACTGTAGATGTGTGGGACATACATTATGGAGTTCATCAAACTACGTCACGAAGCAAGCCCTTACTTGCAAACGTGAATGTGAAAGGAAAGGAGAAAGATTGAAGAACACATTGCATTGGGAATCGAAGACAGCCAAGAGAAGAATAAGTAGCACTTTACATGGACTGGTAAAGGGAGAGGATGACAGAGTTGGATGGAGAATTCTGGTGGACAGCTTATGCTCCTCTACGTTCGTTTAAAAGCGCAAATAAGTAATGTATGATTTCCTAACTGTACGACCAGTAGTTTCTCGACATACTGCAATCAACTGATACGATGAAACAGAAAATTCGAATAATTGAGTAAATGCTTATTACATTTCATCAACCTACATATTCCAACGTGAAAGACTGCAAAATATGTTCATTGTTATCATTACTTATTTTACATCTCATCTGCTGGTGGATAGTTAACAAGTAGTAGCTGAAGGCCGCACAGACTACTCAACCAAACATTTACGGTCTTAGAAGAAATCAGCCTAGTTAACTGAGTCACAAATCAATTCCTCGAGTAGCTGTATTTTGGGTTTGGATTACCAGTTACCTGTCTGAGAAACTCCTAAGTGATCTCAACATAGTTCAATGAATAAGAACATGTCATTTTATTCATAAGCTACTACCAAATGGACTCTTGGAACATCTAGCGATGTGGAGAATCACTCCAATTTTTCTAACATATACACACTATTGCTGGGTTACTACCTACAAACAATTACGTTTAGGTGTTCGGCGAAAGCAAACTACTACTGACTCCTTAATATGAACAATATATCCCAACTATCCAAATTCCAAAGCTCGCGAAGAGCAGACTAGAGAGGTTTTCGACCTGGACGTGGTTGTACAGACCAGATATTCACTCTACGTCAGGTCCTAGAACATACATTCAGACGTCCCACAATAGTAGTATTTCTTGACCTTAAGGCGGCATTTGACTCCGTCGATCGTGAGGTTCTATGGCAGTGTTTGTCACTGAAAGGAGTACCAAAGAAGTACATTAACCTCATAAAGGCTCTCTACTCGAACACAACTGGACGAGTTAGAGCCTATGTCGAACTGTCATCAGAATTGATTACCTCAAGTGGTGTTCGTCAGGGCTATCCACTCTCTCCATTGTTTAACTTTGTCGTTGACATGCTTTTGGATATAACACTTTCATCATCTCAATCTCCAGGAGTTGAACTTTTACCGGGAGGCTCACTTGTTGGTTTAGAATTCGCCGACGACATAGTTTTATTTGGTGAAGACGCTTGCAACATGCAGAGTCTTCTGACCACTATAAGCAACTATGCAGGTATGTTCGGGATGCGATTCTCTACCTCGAAGTGCAAAATGTTACTTCAGGATTGGGTTGCATCGACACCTGAACTAATGATAGGGAGTGAAGTAGTTGAGCGTGTTGACTGCTTCACTTATCTTGGGAGTCTCATCAACCCTTGTGGTCTGGTGTGTGACGAAATCTCAGCACGGATACAGAAGGCTCGTTTGACTTTCGCCATTTATGGCGTAGGCGAGATATCCGTCTAGCAACAAAAGGACGGGTTTACTGTGCAGCAGTTCGTTCCGTCCTACTTTATGGCAGTGAAACATGGCCGATACGAGTAGAGGACATTCGTAGGCTACTAGTATTCGATCATAGGTGTCTTCGAAGCATTGCTCGTGTATCCTGGGACCACCGAGTAAGTAATGCAGTTGTTAGGAAACGGGTACTAGGTAATGATGACAAATCGATTGATGAAGTGGTGAAACTTCATCAGTTGAGATGGCCGGGACACGCGTTACGTATGCCCAACCACCGACTGCCCCGACGTGCAATGTTTCATGGTGTGCGAGTAGGTTGGAAGAAGGCTAGGGGCGGCCAGACCAAAACGTGGCACAAATCCATGAAGTCACTGACAATTGGACTGAGCCATGTTGGTAGGTGTAGACTACCTGGTTAGGATTCGCGAGACGATAGCAATCGATGGTTAGAGACTTTGAATGACATGGTTCAAAATCGTTTGCAATGGCGAAGGTGCATCCACTCCTTGTGTTCTACCAAATTCTAATCTTCTGAATTCTTCACGTCTCTATCTTTTTTTCTCTTTCCAAATTTATTTCACAGGATTATACTCCTTCAATAACATCTTCAAACCCTAATCTTTCGGATTACTGTTTATACTCTTACTACTTCTACCACTATGGGATTTGAATCGACAACTGAATCTCTATGCTAATGTGGTATGGCAACTCGAACTGATGTACGTACGTACGTTCTACGTTGTGACTGACTGACTCTATCCAAATTCACAGAAGTCAATAAGTCTTTTGTGACAACCGTATCTGTACCACGACAAGGACAGAAAAGCACCTGCAAACCTATACTGAGCAATATAACATCAGAAAATAGCACTAGCTACACATAAACAACGAACTTTCACTCTAATATTGAAAACACCCAACACCAACAAAAATCTGAAGTCAGAGTTCACGTACCCCCAGAATGGCTTCAGACTGAATATCTGTTAAGTGCTTGCTACCTGGCTTCCAAACGTTCTCCAGTTGATACCAATCGGCTTGAAAATTATCTTCAAAGCGCAAAATGAATTGGAAGTAGATACCTCATTGTGAAAATAAAATATCTAAAGAACCAGCTTAGTATCTACAATTACTTATGATCTTAACTCTTTCTATGACACCATGCCTAGATCGACCATTTATTTGAATCTCAGTAAAACACAACAGTGCCCTAATAATTAGTGATTAGCTTGCAGTTATGTCTTTGGTTAAGCCCAGTCTTTACCAACTACTGATTCAGCAACGAGGTAATGTTATTGGCCTTCATGAGCTAATTGGTTAGGAAAATTCAATTGTTCTAGTTGGAGAGTAACTTATGTTAAATTTTTGTCTAGGAAATAGTTAGGTATCTTAGTGTCACTAATTAGATAATACAGTAGTTATGAGGGGAAAAATCGTTAGGTTGAAGGTGATCCAATGTAGAAGCAGTGGCTAAAACTAAATATAGTAACTTCAGGATACCAAATAAAATACCCTTACATCTAATAGCTCAAAGCATATTGTGAAATCACTGAATTTTAGTATTTACAACTCAATTCCAAGGGTGGATATTTTATATTCTACATCCACTCTCTTTATGCATTAATTTACCGGTTACTTTCCGGAAATCTGAAGCAATTAGCTATAACCTATTCACGAAATCATTTTACCAACGTTGTATGTACGATAAATCGAAAACATTTGCTCATCTGATACTGCCTTGAAAGTACTTTTACCAAAAATTACTTCATAATCCACTGGAAATATTAGAGTTGTAAGTCTTTTTAATTAGGCCTATTACCAAAAACTCTATTCATCCTGTTTTTTAATGTCTTCATTATGTATGTGTTGAGCACATAGTGATAAACAAAACAAGTTCTCTGGTGTCATCAATACTACTTGGACAGTCCTTCGGCAATCATTTTAAATGGTATTGACTTAATTATTTAATTACCTGATAATAATAGACGGAAATCTAACCATTATCCAAAGAGCCAAATTTATTTGATGTCTAGTCATCATTGCCTAATAATAAACTATATGTTGTCTGATTGTTGACCATTTTCTTTTAACTATTCGTTAAACGGTTGGGAGCACTTGAAAGCCAACACTGAACTTAGGTTTGGCGTTAGTTACTACATTTCTGATGAAATCCATACATCATTGAAAAATCATTTAATAACAGTCATGAGAACGACTTACGTACAAAGTATAGAAAATATTTAGAAGATATACCATTACAAACCTGTCATTAGGCTGTAATCTAATCTATAAAAACAACTAGATTATATCAAGAATATTTATTAGTTTTATTACGCAAATTTAAAACGCGGTAGATTTTGTAGAAGACAGAAAAAAAACTATAATAAATGTGCCGGGGCATAATGTTGAGTAACACATGCATTTATAAATCAACGTAGTTGTATAGATGACAGTATATAACAAATAATCATACAGATGTATATATTCTTTAAAGAGGCTTTATAATTCAGCATATACTTCCAAAATAAAACGAACAGATAAACAAGTGTACTTATCCAGGCCAAAAATTCATTATTGAAGCAAAAGATAACTGTTCAATACCGAGAATATAACATTTAGCCGAACAAACAGGAAATTAAAAGACCATATTACTGAGAAACAAGAAACACAAATTCAAGATTTTCCTCTTACAAAAAAAATGATCTTATAAAAAATGTATCTTTACTGAAATAATATGAGAGGATACAATACTAAGGAGGATAGACAGTTCGACCAGGAGACATCTAAAATTAGCTACACAAAAAAGTGCATATTTCTTTTTTTATTGCACAAAAATTCCAAGTAATTCACTTCAACACAACTACACATAATGATTTATTATTCAATCATTCCATACACATCTTGAAAATCTTACTATCTATTTATATCAGTAAATAAATGGTGAATAGCAGCTACAAAATATAAAGACGAGAAAGTAACGATAGATTTATTATTAAGAGATAGAGAAGACAATAACGAACTACGCGTCTTATAATGATCGTTAAAACTAAGAACACATTATGTAAATGGTTTTTTTCAGACGTAAATGCATGAAGTACACGACGAATAACTCTCTAGCATGATAATAACACACTGACGAGTGCACACACACACAAGGAAACAGAAAAATAGGAATAAATTAAAATACTTTTAAAAAAACGTACACAAGTAGTATGGTATATATATATATATATATATATATATATATATATATATATAAATGATACATGGAAGTACATTACATTAACTCAACAAACCCAATAGTATTTTATCATCACTCAACAATGAAAATTCAAACAAAATAAATCCCCTCTTTTTTCTTAAACAAGTTCACAGCCTTTCTTTCTTTTACGTTTAGTATTTAAAGCAGCACGTGTAGCTGTCTCAAAAACTTTACGAACACCTTCCTTTGTTTTAGCAGAACACTCTAAATATCCATAAGCATCTGTAAATTTAAAGGAAGAACATAATACTTATTGATATAGTATGGGGGTTTTAAAGAAACAAAGATTAATTCACAACAATTCCAAGGCAAAACTAACTGCATAACATAACACTCAGTAATTAAGTACGTATATCTACGACCAACACCATTGATGTGAGCATAAACAAAACTAGTAATTCATACCCACATTATGATTCCGTGAGGTCAGTTATTTTAATTCGCCGTCTAATAACTGAAGATCGAGTAACTGGATCACTGACTCATGTAAACATGTAAACAGGTCGTCGGTTGAAATAAATACGTGAATATCCCAAAATTATTTCAGCTACAACAAACTTCGAAACAATGTCAGTGGAAAGGTCGTCCAATTGGTTTAATTACTACAGGATATTCAATCAACTTGGTTCTGTCAGTAACTATGCAACCAGTCACTAGTACTATAAGAAATTAAATAATCTCTCGGCTGTCCCAGGGCATTTATGGACAAATCACCATAACTACAAACGGGTATATGTATGCGACTTTGAGTCACACTTCATTTGAAGACTTCTAATAACACTAGACTGGTTAAGACGAAGTAGATGGAACAGAATTTGAGAATGTGACCTAAAAATCCAGTAATTTTATCATTAAATCACTACTTTTGATCAAACTTTTTCCAGTGTTTATTCACAATATAGCTACTTCGCTTTAAATCTATTTCTTGATTCCCTGTCGTTTTTTAAACCATGAAAAATCCATAAAATATCAAACTTTTATCAATCCAAATCTGAAGTTTTCAGACAGATATGTTGAGTATTTTCAGTAAGCTGTTCATGAGGTATAAATAAAAAACCACCAAATACGTTATAGAACAGTTAAACTTATCATATCAGAACCTTTCCTAAAAGATGGAAATGATAGTGCAAACTGGATGGTAGCCTTACATTATAAACTACTACGGATATGAAACAATACATATGGGACTCTAAAACCTTAATATGTTGTAATTATTACGTGTAAGCAAAATACTTCAATTTTACCCGAATGAAACTCTAAACATAAAATTTCACAAAGCATGTTAATTAAAAATAACTTACTAATACGATCACATACAAGGCGACCTTCTTCGGATTTGACTAATTCCTGACGAACTTTGGCTAATTCATGATGTGCCCGCTCATCATTACGCAGATCTTGTTTGTTACCCACAAGGATGATCGGAACATTTGGACAGAAGTGTTTTACTTCAGGATACCATTTCTCAGTGATATTATCGAGACTATCGGTGCTAATTAAGAGATGAATCAATCGATGAAAAATCAGAATATAGTTGGTGAGAGATACAACTGATGAGATCTCAACTTTCCTTATACTGAAGGGTAGTGGTAAATAAATTTGTCAAATTGAAAGTATATCCCATTTCTCTAAATACATATTTGAAATCACAACAACCTACCATTAACTATTACTAAACACTGCACGGATTCAAAAACCTCGTTTGGCTTTTGCCAACTTACGTGACCTATGGCGAAGGCGAGATATCCGTCTATCAATAAAATGAAGAGCACACTGAGCGGCAGTTCGTTCTGTTCTACTTTACGGTTGCGGAGCGTGACTATTAAGGGTATAAGCTACCCGTAAGTTACTAGTATTGGATTACACATGTCTTAGAAATACTGTTCGTATCTGCTGGGATCACCAGGTAAGTAATAGTGAGGTTAGACGCATGGTATTAGGGAATGGCGGTAAATCAGTTAATGAAGTTGTGAATCTTCATAGACTGAGATGGTTGGGCCGCATATTACGAATGCTAAACTATCGATTACCACGATGCGCAATGCTGACTAGCATTGGAGACGGCTGGAAGAAAGTTAGAGGCAGCCAAACCAAAACGCGGCATCAATCCTTGAAGTCACTAACTTCTGATCTCAGCCATGATGGCAGATGAAGACTACTTTATTGTGGTCCGCGTAACTATCGCAACCAATGGCTGGAAACTCTGGATGACAAGGCTCAGAATCGGTTGCAATGACATAGGCGTATACGCTCTTTGTTTTTCCTTAAACCGTGAGATTGAAATTGCTTCATATGTCTTTCTTCCTGTACTATACCGGTGGTTTAGCATTCGTAATATGCGGCCCAACCATCTCAGTCTATGAAGATTCACAACTTCATTAACTGATTTACCGCCATTCCCTAATACCATGCGTCTAACCTCACTATTACTTACCTGGTGATCCCAGCAGATACGAACAGTATTTCTAAGACATGTGTAATCCAATACTAGTAACTTACGGGTAGCTTATACCCTTAATAGTCACGCTCCGCAACCGTAAAGTAGAACAGAACGAACTGCCGCTCAGTGTGCTCTTCATTTTATTGATAGACGGATATCTCGCCTTCGCCATAGGTCACGTAAGTTGGCAAAAGCCAAACGAGGTTTTTGAATCCGTGCAGAGATTTCGTCAGGCACCAACCCATTAAAGCTTATCAGACTTCCAAGTGAGGTTGTCGACGCATTCGACTACTTCACTCCGTATCTTTAATTCAGGTGTTGACTCAGGTCAGTTCTGAAGAGGCAATTTGAATTTAGGCGGGGGGGGGAACACATCACAAACATCCTGGCATTATTGCTGAGTGCTACCAAGATACTCTGAGTTTTATCAGTGTCTTCACCGAACAGGGCTATGTCATCTGCGAATTCTAAGTCAATGGTGGACAGCCTTGCCGGACACCATTTGAGGCTGCAAAATCAGATGACAGAAAAGGTAAGTATGAAGGAACATTGAAACACAAAATCTGGAAGATAAGAAGCAAATGCATCAGGGCTATTATGGCAGGCTTCAAACTGCATCTGTAACCACTGACCGGTGTTTACCTACTGGTTTTGGTGGAGTTTTATCCTCTGAGCGCAAACTTCAAGTCTGTGCTGATGCCTTTTAAAAGAATGGTGAAAATTCCACGACCGAACCATCCAGCACAGAGAAAAAACGACCAAAACTATCCACCTTTACTTACCGGTTTTATCCACACCGTCTGCACCTAACCATACAACCCGACACAACAGTCTATGACTTCATGGACTGGCACCATGTCTTGATCTAGCCACCCCTAGCAGTAGGACCTGGAAGGTTGGTTTCAGAGGTCTCTAAATATGGAGGTTGGCTTTTAGTCAAACTTACAGAGATATTAGCTAGAGTGTAGTAGCTGGACATCAACCTGAGCTTGGTCGCTAACCGTGTTTATAAGAAAGAAACAAAACTCTGCAAGGGACTACTTCGATTAGTAGTCTCAAACACTAGACTCAGTAATTGATTGCAAATAATAACGAATTTGCGAGACTAGACATCTTTGTGAGACAAAATGATATACATTGTTATCTAGATAGCAGTTAGTGAAATAAGGTGACGAATACAAAGCAGATTGGCGTCACATGATATAAGACTACTGCTTTCAGCGTGTTGCTAGGCACAAAATCAAGCACCTCAGATAAACAGGAACTAAAACAAGGCACACGTTGAGTCCTGTATGATTTTGCAATAAATTTCAAAGAGCGTTATGAATCAAATAAAGCAAACAATATGATTCACAGTCACTTTCAATTAAGGCCAACTAACGTATATATGGACAAAACTGTCAACCAACCTGTCTATTGAAAAACACATTAATATGACATCAGTGTCGGGATATGACAAAGGTCGAAGTCTATCGTAGTCTTCTTGACCCGCGGTATCCCAAAGCGCCAACTCTACTTGCTTCCCATCAACTTCAATATCAGCGACATAGTTTTCAAAGACAGTTGGCACGTACACTTCTGGAAACTGATCTTTGCTGAAGACAATGAGCAGACACGTCTTTCCACAAGCTCCATCCCCGACAATAACCAGTTTCTTACGAATAGCAGCCATATCCCCACCGAGATTCAAAAGGTGAAGTTCGGAGTGAGCGCCGAAACAAAGGCTGACCTACCGTTGGTGCAAGCCAAGAAATGGACCAAACTGCAATTCGTAGTTAGATAACGTCAACTTTTCTTAGTAGCATAATAGAACTATTCGTTCCTTTTTATTCATTTCCATCTGGCAAAGCAACATGCGAACACGACGAAACTGATATATCAGCTAAGAAAGAAAACTGAAACGCGCTCTATTTAAAAAGAGCAGTTGTAACGGTAATAAAAATCATTACGTGCAACATTAATAATGTGTGTTTGTATTTCTCATTGCAGGGCAACAAAGAGTGAATGCACTGGAAGAAGAAGAACAAGCCCTACGCCGTCTGAACCTGCAGAATAACGGGTAAAACTATTTTGTAATAACTTTCCCCTTTTGTACTAAAAACCGCGTTTTTCAATTTCAAATATATCTGCTGCACCAGCACACCGTGTTCTCACTTCAGACGCACTTGTCTGTCCTGACTGTTGTGTTGCTGTTTCAGGTCGCTCCTGCTCCCAAGTAAACGTCGAAATACAACGTGCTACACAGTGATGTTTTTCCTCGCTAACTTAATTTTGTTGTTTCGATTGTTTATCATGCATCAAGACTACTGTTTTCGCTTTAGACAAATTTACCTCAGCTAGAGTAGTCGCCAAGATTATCACTCTTCAATGAAAGTAATTTATCATAGGTACTTTTGAATTCATCAGTTGTTTGCATTTGTTTGCAATTTTGGTTCTAACAACTTACAGTTCTTCACTTTTTCTGGTCACTAATTTGCTTAGTTTCTGGGTATTGTTCATGTTTAGCCTCTTTTCGAAAACCTCAGAGTGGTAACTGGATAATGCAAAAAAGCGATTGCCAACGCTCAGGCTGTCGATACCATGCAGCGCGATGAATGAAAAGAATGGTAGCGCGAGGTTTACACTAATCTAACGCCTTCAGCTTTCGAACGACTTAGTAAAAATAGCTGTGTGTGGTTGTGTCAGCAATGCGGCTTGGAAAATAACAGCTTGCTATCCGAAGCTATCTGAAGCCAATGGTGGATGCTGCTAAAATGAGTATTAGCAAGCGTAATCGAGACACATTTAGTGGTACTCGCCCGGTCGATACGCCAATTGGTGTGAATTCACCTCAATTAGGCTCAGAGTCGATTGACTTACATGGACCAACAGAGGAAGGACAGCCTATAAAGAAGTCTGTTAGAAATACAAGCTCAAGGAAGGAAGTTTCATTTGCCCCCCGCTCTTAAAATGGAACCTGGAAGGAAAATCCTAGCAAACCGAACTGTGAGGTTAGGTATGTTCTCATCAGGAAAAACAACCCGACTACCCAAGCCATGGACAGTCATCCAGGATCCCACAGTGTGTGTAACGCGAATGTGATTGCTACTCCAGTGAAAGTTGATGAATGGATACAGATCAAAAATAAGAAACTACCCGAGGTTTCTAAAGAAAAGCCAGTCCCGCAAACAGTAGCTGGTAAATTGAAGACTGATCACAGGGACAGGTCATTTGTCTTCCATGGAGTCAAGAAGAGTGAGAGTTCAGAACCCAGATTTTTTTTTGAGCGTGACATTAGGTAGATAAGAGAGCTACCAAACTAGCTAATGCCTCGGCGTATCTCGGGAGTTACCTCGCCAAAGGTTTGTAGACCAGGCTGTCCAAAATAGTGTTTGAATCTCCAAATGAGAGGGGCTTGATATTACTGACTAAATATAATTAAAGGGGTCAGGAGTCTTTGTCCATAAGGACTTGTCGCTCGCAATGATGTAAAAGGTAAGAAACAGGAAAAACCAAACTGAGGTTAGATGTTGGCGAGAAAGACCTCAAAATTGCCAATTTTTGAGTGGTAGGGCTCCAACAGAAAATAATACCGAAGCCACAGTACAAAGCCATTTGGATGGTCTGCGGATCTCTTGCACAAGTGCCCGGAGCCTGGTTAACAAGGGATCGGAGTTAGGTGTACAGATGGACCCTACCAAGCCGTATGAAATCGAAGTCATAGAAACTTGGTTGACACAGTATGCAGACAACAGGGGACTTGATTTTGAAAGTCTCACATTAGTAAACAACGATAGAACCCTGAAGCTAAAGGGAGAGGGAGTAGCTCACTCCATTTGAAATACCATTCTATTTACAGTTGTTGATAATATATCCCATGAAAGCGGGGTATGCGAATAAGTTAGTTGCCACTTAAAATGCAAAGAACAAGAGTTGTTGATTGGCTTAATCTACCGCAGTCCAAACTGTGAGACGAATGAGGTGTTGCTAGACAATTTAACACTTTGTCACCAAATGGTAGATGCTTAATCCCAGAGGACTTTGATGCACCTACGGTGGACCGGAAGAATCTGAGAAATTGGTTCTCAGAGAAGACTTTCGAACGAAATCTAGTTGAATCACTTAGCACATGTTCTATTGTGCAACATGTGAAAGATGTAGCTAGGTACGACTAAGATAGGAATTATCCTTACTAGGTTCCATATTGGTCCATTATAAGGATAACATCACAAATCTCCATTACATGCCACCCCTGTGTAAAAGTGATCGTGCAGTTCTAGACGTTTATTTCAGTATGGCCGAACATCTATCTGCCCAGACCAGATCAAACCCCTAGGAAGCAAATATACAGGAAGTTGAACAATCAGAATCCTCAGTAGGTTGGCCATTAGAACTAGAGTCCCCATCGTAATGGCCTGAGATGTATTCGGAAATTCGTACATAAACGTCACTGCACCGCACAACCCTTGGACTACAACAACGGGTCCGAGAAACTCCTCATCGTGGTTCAATGAAGAGGTTCTCACTCCAGTCCGTAAGACGTGAAGAATGTGGGAGAGATTTAGGTCACTGAGTGCTGATGAGACAAAATCTCAATATCGAGAATCTCAATATATTTGTGCTTCCGCCCTTCATGAGTCTAGGGGGTTGTGCGGAGAAAAACTTGTTGAGGGATCTGTAATATACCCTAAACGATTATACTCGTACATAAACCAGAGTACTAAGAGAAGAGGATATATTCCATTATTATAAGGAGACAACATTAATTCATCATTAATGGAGAACGACTGTGGTAAAGCTCAGGTATTGTCAAACTACTTTAGCAATGTACTTACTGTAGAGTCACCTTCCTCTTCAGTTCATACAAATCCCTCACATTTACACTAGACGCCGTAGCCAGTAAAGAACTCAATGTCTTTTGTCTGTCAAATGAGCTTGATATAAGCAAATCCCCGGGACCCGATGAGCTGCATCCTAGGTTATTGAGGGAACTAGCAAATCTCGTCACAAATCCCTTACGCATATGTTTCAATCTGTCTGTAACCCAGGGTTGATAAACAAAAGACTGTACGAATGCTATATTAAGTCTTGTCTTCAAAACAGGTACGAAACATAAACCAGAGAACTATTGATCTGTAAACCTAACTAGCGTGGTTGTTAAAATTCTGGTAAAGATCATTCGGAAGGAGTAGTTCAGGTATCTCGACGAAAACCGGATCCTTTCTGAAAAGCAGCATGACTTTGTAACATGCTATTCCTATCTCAAACTTATCAGATGCTCGTGAAAGTTAGTGCGCCCTTAAAGACCAAAAGTTAACTAAAGGAGTAGCCGGCATTTACTTCGGCAAAGCTTTTGACAAAGTTCATCACAACCGACTGTTATATAAGTTAACTAATATCGGGATCGGAGGCAACTTATTAAAGTGAATGAAGGACTTACCAGTTGAGCGTCAACATATATTGCAGGTAAACCTAAAGTTGTCTAGCTAATAAGCTGTGCTAACCGAAGTGCCTCGGGGTACGGTTTGGAGACCCGTGTTATTCCTCCCGTATGAAAATGACCTTAGCTTCCTTTCATCATCGGTCTCTTATAACCGATGGTGTTAGGATATGGAGGGAGATAAGTAATGGTGATAGTTTGGGGCTTCAAAACGAACTGGCGGAATTATGTGACCGGTATAGAATTTAGCAGTTGTCGATAAATGCTTCTAAATACATTATGAATGCATATTGGTCACAGATACGTACACGGTTTCAGATCCCTATGGTCTATATGTAGAACAATTAAACATATCGAAACAGTTTCGACTCCGCATATAGTAATGCATATTGGTCACTAAGGTACAGTTACGTATGTGGTGAATACCATTGGGTCCCTGTCGTCCAGACACACAGTGACTTAGGAGTCATCGTTAGCCAAGACCTAAAACCTACTGCACACTGCCATAAGATCCCCAACACAGGTTTTAGAACCTTCTGTTCATTACGTAGGGCTTCTAGTCATGTCAATGCTGGAACATTTTACACTATGTATACAGTATTCGTTCGCCCTAAACCGAAGCACTGAATGTAAGCGGCTAGCGCCTGCCCAAAAAATGGCTGTGAGCCGTTGGTAAAGGTTCAAGGAACCGCAACTAAGCTGATTCCCGGAACAGCGAAGTCCCATACGATGCTCGGCTGACTAAACCAAACATATTTCCATCGTCATATCGAAGAACAAGAGGTAACTTGATCATAAATCTTAAATTACTTAGTGATAGATTTGCATCTGAATGCCCTCATTTTTCTTGTCCTCAGAAATAGAGGATTTATGTGGTATTGAGCCTAAGCACACAATCCTCAAAGCTGAACATGAGATAACTGGGGAAGTAGGAATTAAGCATTTAACACAGAGAGAAGGCCAACAATGGCGAACACGGGAAGATTCATGTAATCGGATGACATGGCTCAGCCTTGGTCATTCTGTAAAACCAATCATTATTCACACTGAATATATTAATCTACCTTTAGCACAAATGTGTTCCTCTGAAGCTCCGTACATCACATTGCTGAACTTACGATACGACGAGACAGTGTAGACAATGGTGAGAATTTCATGTCAGGTCTCATAGAATAAAAAGTCTAATTTATTTAATTAATTACGCCTGCTACATCTAATAAAGGATAACAGGCCGCCCAACAGTATTCTCAATACAAAACGACCGGTCAATAAATAACATCCTACTCAGAGAAGAAGGATATGCCAATTAATTTTTCTCCGAATATGAGCAACCGATAATGAGTAATAGCGAACGTTCCTAAAATCGAACAGGGAATGTGCTTGGAAACCAACCCCAAGAGACACAGGTGATCAGTTCACCTAGTATCAACCAAAGTTTGGCAGACCAGTATGGTGAGCACCATAAAAACAATGTTAAGTAAAGCAAAGGAAATGTTTATCAAAAGACTCAACAACACCGAGAAAATAGTAGGGATTCAGACAATACGTTAATAGTAGACAGTATAGTAGTAATGGCTCTGATCAAACTCAAGAATGGTAACCAATATGCAAAACATAGACAACAGTAAGAGAAACAGTACATACTACAGGAATCCAAAGGTTTAGTCATAAGAAAGAACAGACATGGAGACATCTCCATGTTTTCACATGATCATGCAGAAGTAGACCTTACAATAATAATTCCATGAAATTGAATATTCAATCTAACCTGTTCTGTGTAACCACACTAATGGTACGTAATCCCAATTAATACCACATTCAGTGTCAGTCATACATAAGAGACCAGTAGACTATACAATGCTAGTTGATTGTGCTGAAGAAAAGCATAGTTAGAAGGCGTAAGTCAGTGTCGTTTCATATAGGAAATAAACAAGCGAATCAATAAAGAGACTGACTGTCAGACGGAGATCGACAATCGAACAAGTCATAAAATGTAGAAAACAGAAAACAGTGTTCAGGAATATCATTTTATTTACTCGTCAGGAAACATAGATTTCAAAGTGGAGAATCGATCTCCCACCAAATTTTCATCGTTTTGTTCATTCTTTTTTCGCCTTTTTCAAGCCTGGAAATGGAAAAATAGACGGTGAAAATAATAACGAGCTACTGATCTCGGTCGCAAGTATGAATGGGTAAATAACACATGGTTAAGTACATGTGCTGACAAACTGACGAGATGACTGACAGTGTGAGGGACTGTTTCAGTGTGACAAACTGGACGTAGTGGAGTGAATGAACAGCTGTCATTCCCCAGCATAAAGCACTAAACACAGAATAGAAATGACGAACCGAGTGCAATAAACTAAATTTGCATGGGAGATTGATGAGTTACATGAGTGTGGGTCACAGGTGGTGAACATAGAAATATCCGGTCAATAATTTTCATGTTTGAAATTTCGTAGTGAGAAACGAGTATCACTCGACTTACCATACACTTTCATCCAGTCTCTCCTAGGTTTCCCTTTGCTAGGGGTACCTGAAAAATTGATAAGGTAGATATTGATTAGTCAAAACTCATTCGGTCACAGTGATCACTGATATAAGTGTGCGTGTGTGTGTGGTGGGGTGGTGGAGTGATTAAGTGGGATGTTGAGTTCACTTTATGTGGTGACTAACACTGTCCACGTGACGTAGATTTTGATCCTAGGAATCGACCTGATTTTTTCTATGATGCCTGCACTACTGTGGAAGACTTAGATTGAGAAGCCGAGTATGGATGTCTGGATCGAACGAAATGTGTATTTCATTGAAATCGTGAGGCGGTATGGGTTAGAAAACCATTGAAAACCTGGAGACACTGAACGGCTGCTTCGTCCGAGTGTGGAGCTCTTCATCAGCACGTATCTACAACTCCAAAACCGGGGATCGAACACAAGACCTTCAGTTTCCCGAGCGAGTGTCCAACCCGTGGACCACTGAGTCGGAATCCAATGGTGTGCAAGTTTAACTTCGTGATTTCAATGAAATTCAACAGTCTCCACAACTCCATATTGACTAACTGTATACTGTTCACAAACTTAGAACCTCTCTATCTAAACAATCTACTCTAAAAGCTATTTATATCGAAGATGATCAGATTGTTCTAAACATCCGGTTGATTTGATAAGATGATGAAACGACTGAAATGGTCAGGCCAATGACTTTTGATAAGATAGGGCCTCAAACGAAAGTACTTCAGATGATAGATCTGCTCTAGCTAACTGTCCTACATTTCTTACAAAGTCGTTGCTACGACCAATTGGCAAACCACTCAACTAAAATAGTATGACTATGAGTCACCTGTCAGTTAACAAATGAAATCGGTTTGATTCTCCGATTTTCACAAATCTTGTTTATCAAATCCAACCCTTCAAAACT
Source organism: Schistosoma mansoni (assembly GCF_000237925.1). Taxonomy (NCBI): domain Eukaryota; kingdom Metazoa; phylum Platyhelminthes; class Trematoda; order Strigeidida; family Schistosomatidae; genus Schistosoma; species Schistosoma mansoni. The sequence continues at coordinate 50,771,007 of NC_031495.1, forward strand.
ACTGTTTGGCTGCTGATCACATAATCTGTGCATAATCTGTATCTACAGCAATAAGTTCTGATGAGAATAAAATTATTTTGAGAACGTCAAAGTAGTAGTATTTGGGTTTTCATGTTTTCATCTATAATTGCCGTAAATATGGAGGAAACCAACCACATCGATGTATTGGGAGACCGGTAGCGTTTACTACTGACACATCGGGTGTAAAACATCCTATGTGAGTAAAACACTTGATTGATTGAGTGAAAATACTTTCTTAAAAATTATGTTCATGTTGAGTTAATGCACACAACCAGAACACATACCTCTAACAATCAATAGTATAAATCCTGTGAGAAGGATCATGCTTTATGAATCGACTTACAGGATTCAGACTTTGTAGGCACAGAGGCTGGTGCTTGAGCAGATTCAGTTGGTTTTGCGGCTGCATCTATATGGAAAAGTGGAAAACAACACCTTGCTGATCTAGTATAAATCAAATTTAACGAGTTCCATTCAGTATGCATATAGGGTGATGTTGATGAAAGGAGAAAAATAAATGGAGGTTTTGATAGTTATCGGTATCGTAGATCAATGCTGTTTACTGCTCCAGTAATATGCTGTAGGATGCGTAAGTGAGTCATAACACACTCCAGTGACAGAAAGAACTACTGATCAGATAAATGGGTGAATGAGAGATTGAATAAGTGATAGAAGCGTGTCTGTTCATGTATAACTCACCTTCGTCACAGTATGTCACACCAAGATAGTTGACAGTGAGAGTGAAAATGAGTACGACTACCTGAAAATGAAAGAGCAATCGAGTTGTTTTGATCGGTTACATGCATGAATTCCTTACCAATGTTCTATCCATTTGTGTGATTACTGAGTTCCGATGTTCCAGTGAGATGTGCACTAGAATTTATATGCTTGTAAAGTTGTCGATTTCCTAATCAACTCTGTATTCAATAAATCGCTACCGGTAACATGACGTCTTGTCATTGAACTGAAAATTAGATCGTGTCATATGAGTCATGCCAATTTTACCAGGCATACGGTTCAGTGAAATCGATTGGGTGAAGTTGAAAATTTCGCTTTGAGAGTAATATATGACAAATTCAATAAGTTATTGAGGATCACAGTAAAGTTATGTTTCGCTGTCTTTACTGTTAACATCACTAAACATTGGGTGGAAAATTACTCTTCATTAAATTTGTCATATATTACTCTCAAAGCGAAATTTTCAACTTCACCCAATCGATTTCACTGAACCGTATGCCTGGTAAAATTGGCATGACTCATATGACACGATCTAATTTTCAGTTCAATGACAAGACGTCATGTTACCGGTAGCGATTTATTGAATACAGAGTTGATTAGGAAATCGACAACTTTACAAGCATATAAATTCTAGTGCACATCTCACTGGAACATCGGAACTCAGTAATCACACAAATGGATAGAACATTGGTAAGGAATTCATGCATGTAACCGATCAAACCAACTCGATTGCTCTTTCATTTTCAGGTAGTCGTACTCATTTTCACTCTCACTGTCAACTATCTTGGTGTGACATACTGTGACGAAGGTGAGTTATACATGAACAGACACGCTTCTATCACTTATTCAATCTCTCATTCACCCATTTATCTGATCAGTAGTTCTTTCTGTCACTGGAGTGTGTTATGACTCACTTACGCATCCTACAGCATATTACTGGAGCAGTAAACAGCATTGATCTACGATACCGATAACTATCAAAACCTCCATTTGTTTTTCTCCTTTCATCAACATCACCCTATATGCATACTGAATGGAACTCGTTAAATTTGATTTATACTAGATCAGCAAGGTGTTGTTTTCCACTTTTCCATATAGATGCAGCCGCAAAACCAACTGAATCTGCTCAAGCACCAGCCTCTGTGCCTACAAAGTCTGAATCCTGTAAGTCGATTCATAAAGCATGATCCTTCTCACAGGATTTATACTATTGATTGTTAGAGGTATGTGTTCTGGTTGTGTGCATTAACTCAACATGAACATAATTTTTAAGAAAGTATTTTCACTCAATCAATCAAGTGTTTTACTCACATAGGATGTTTTACACCCGATGTGTCAGTAGTAAACGCTACCGGTCTCCCAATACATCGATGTGGTTGGTTTCCTCCATATTTACGGCAATTATAGATGAAAACATGAAAACCCAAATACTACTACTTTGACGTTCTCAAAATAATTTTATTCTCATCAGAACTTATTGCTGTAGATACAGATTATGCACAGATTATGTGATCAGCAGCCAAACAGTAGTTTTGAAGGGTTGGATTTGATAAACAAGATTTGTGAAAATCGGAGAATCAAACCGATTTCATTTGTTAACTGACAGGTGACTCATAGTCATGCTATTTTAGTTGAGTGGTTTGCCAATTGGTCGTAGCAACGACTTTGTAAGAAATGTAGGACAGTTAGCTAGAGCAGATCTATCATCTGAAGTACTTTCGTTTGAGGCCCTATCTTATCAAAAGTCATTGGCCTGACCATTTCAGTCGTTTCATCATCTTATCAAATCAACCGGATGTTTAGAACAATCTGATCATCTTCGATATAAATAGCTTTTAGAGTAGATTGTTTAGATAGAGAGGTTCTAAGTTTGTGAACAGTATACAGTTAGTCAATATGGAGTTGTGGAGACTGTTGAATTTCATTGAAATCACGAAGTTAAACTTGCACACCATTGGATTCCGACTCAGTGGTCCACGGGTTGGACACTCGCTCGGGAAACTGAAGGTCTTGTGTTCGATCCCCGGTTTTGGAGTTGTAGATACGTGCTGATGAAGAGCTCCACACTCGGACGAAGCAGCCGTTCAGTGTCTCCAGGTTTTCAATGGTTTTCTAACCCATACCGCCTCACGATTTCAATGAAATACACATTTCGTTCGATCCAGACATCCATACTCGGCTTCTCAATCTAAGTCTTCCACAGTAGTGCAGGCATCATAGAAAAAATCAGGTCGATTCCTAGGATCAAAATCTACGTCACGTGGACAGTGTTAGTCACCACATAAAGTGAACTCAACATCCCACTTAATCACTCCACCACCCCACCACACACACACGCACACTTATATCAGTGATCACTGTGACCGAATGAGTTTTGACTAATCAATATCTACCTTATCAATTTTTCAGGTACCCCTAGCAAAGGGAAACCTAGGAGAGACTGGATGAAAGTGTATGGTAAGTCGAGTGATACTCGTTTCTCACTACGAAATTTCAAACATGAAAATTATTGACCGGATATTTCTATGTTCACCACCTGTGACCCACACTCATGTAACTCATCAATCTCCCATGCAAATTTAGTTTATTGCACTCGGTTCATCATTTCTATTCTGTGTTTAGTGCTTTATGCTGGGGAATGACAGCTGTTCATTCACTCCACTACGTCCAGTTTGTCACACTGAAACAGTCCCTCACACTGTCAGTCATCTCGTCAGTTTGTCAGCACATGTACTTAACCATGTGTTATTTACCCATTCATACTTGCGACCGAGATCAGTAGCTCGTTATTATTCTCACCGTCTATTTTTCCATTTCCAGGCTTGAAAAAGGCGAAAAAAGAATGAACAAAACGATGAAAATTTGGTGGGAGATCGATTCTCCACTTTGAAATCTATGTTTCCTGACGAGTAAATAAAATGATATTCCTGAACACTGTTTTCTGTTTTCTACATTTTATGACTTGTTCGATTGTCGATCTCCGTCTGACAGTCAGTCTCTTTATTGATTCGCTTGTTTATTTCCTATATGAAACGACACTGACTTACGCCTTCTAACTATGCTTTTCTTCAGCACAATCAACTAGCATTGTATAGTCTACTGGTCTCTTATGTATGACTGACACTGAATGTGGTATTAATTGGGATTACGTACCATTAGTGTGGTTACACAGAACAGGTTAGATTGAATATTCAATTTCATGGAATTATTATTGTAAGGTCTACTTCTGCATGATCATGTGAAAACATGGAGATGTCTCCATGTCTGTTCTTTCTTATGACTAAACCTTTGGATTCCTGTAGTATGTACTGTTTCTCTTACTGTTGTCTATGTTTTGCATATTGGTTACCATTCTTGAGTTTGATCAGAGCCATTACTACTATACTGTCTACTATTAACGTATTGTCTGAATCCCTACTATTTTCTCGGTGTTGTTGAGTCTTTTGATAAACATTTCCTTTGCTTTACTTAACATTGTTTTTATGGTGCTCACCATACTGGTCTGCCAGACTTTGGTTGATACTAGGTGAACTGATCACCTGTGTCTCTTGGGGTTGGTTTCCAAGTACATTCCCTGTTCGATTTTAGGAACGTTCGCTATTACTCATTATCGGTTGCTCATATTCGGAGAAAAATTAATTGGCATATCCTTCTTCTCTGAGTAGATATCATTTATTGGACGGTAGGAATAGTTTCCTCATTGTGACAATCGTTTCTTATCAAGTGTCAGAACCATTTGGAAATATTATCAATAGGTGACTCTCTTGGATGTCTTCTGTCTCGAACGTTTGTTATGTTATTATAGAGAAAATATTGTCTATTGCAGTCTTTTGAATTGTCTATTTCGGGATAGCGTGACTGAAATTTTAACATTGGGCAGGCACTGATGCAGTCCAATTTCTGGATTTAACGATTACTATTGCTTTATTATTATTATTCGGATGCAAATGCGCTCTCACTACATTATATAACAAAATTTATGAGACTCAAATTACTCGTACAAAAATGAACACTTTGGTCTAGGTGAGAAATTCAACAACGAATTGTCAGATGAAACTACTATGAAATAACTTATCTGGAAAAGCTTCTTGTTTCATTGTTGAGAGTAGCGTTCAACAGCTACTGATCATTTCTAAACAAGGTATACGACGAGATATCCACTAAAACACTTCATACACTGTATTTCTGACCTGTGAAACTATGCACACTAGATTTTCAATGTAAACTACATTGAACGGGGCTGCGGAATATAGTCTGAGGTGTTCTCAGAGTCGACGATATGTCTTTGTGAAGAATTCTTTGTTTAAACGGAGCAGTTCTCGAGAAACTCCTTCTATTTATGACGTTTTTTCACTTAGATGTTCAGCATACTCACAGCAGAGACTGGGATGTTGACTGGAAACGACGGGCATGTATGTTACTAGCAACAAATCACTTATCGTGTTTGATACAGGGTGTGTATCTCAACAACACAATGGCTGGCATTACGTGTTCACGTTATTAGCTTCAGCAAAACACAGGTGTTTCAAGTTCAACATACAACACTATTTAGCAAAAACTAACTACAAATTGCTGAAAGAACAATCACTTATCCAGAATGTTGGGTCATTTCCACGGGAACATTTGTCATATAGAATTAATAGAAGCTGTGTTCAATCATTCGTATCAAACTAACTCGGTGCTTTCCCACACTCCCCACACTGATGTATTCTGAAGTTAAATATTTCTAAGCTAAACGACTAGCCTGTTTGAAATAAGTGTGACGCTATATTTGTCTTACGAATCATACACCAAAAGTGATGAGTGGGCTAGTAGCTTGAAAAATTATTTCAGTCCGCTAAGTTGTGTTTGGTTCTGAACGTTGTTCTAGTTGTAGTCATGAAATTTGTGTCTTCAGACATCATGTTTGAGAGAAAACCCTCACTTTGGTAAAACGAACAAGCCAGATAAAGCTTATCAAAGCTCATCACAGTATATCAAAGTTTCACGGTTAGTCAAGCGGAGGAGCATTGTATCATCTCTCAAAAACTTTGGATTGCTGATAAGTTGTAAAACTTGTACTGTTTTGTCAGCATCACTTGTATAAGTCTATTAGTTGAGAATGTATTCTTCTTTTTGTTCTCGATAACTGTGGAGCCTTTGTTTCCTTGTTTCATTACTTCAGTATTCTTCATCTGGATGTTGCAAATGACGCCTGAGTGCATCTACACGGACGGAAACAATTTTGCACATGTCAACTTACATGCTCATTTGTTCTTTGGTTGAACTATTAGAATTGCCATCGACCTTATATGGTTCACACGACTCTCCTGTCTTTCGAGAAACGACATATGGTCAGTGTATACGACTTCGTGCCTAGGAGTTACAAATTTGCCTGTCAGACTTTAGTTTGTTCCACAGACAAACCATACAGTTTTGCAATGTACGTCTTCCTTGACGGTAAAACGTATGCTCAGTAATATCAGGGGTAGGCGGTCACTCTATTTGGCCATTTGCTACTTCGTTATCATTGGCTTTAATATATCGTATACGAGACTCAGATTTGGGGATAAATTCTAACTGTCGAATTCCCCTCGGAAAATAAATATCTTGTTTGGTGCTTAATGCTTTCGTTAGAGGTTCACAATATGTGTACACAGTGAAAATTATACTTTAGAACATTTGTCGGAAATGGTTTACTCCTCAGTAAGTTGCTGGCAAACGTGCTATACCTCATCTGAGTAGAATTTTATCTCTTCCAGAAGAGTGAAAGTGGTTCACATGTGCTATTTACTAACTGCTGCAATATGGCTTCTACTGCCACACTCGATGCATCAGTCAGGACGGCTAATGGTGTTTTGCACATTCGTCTGACTAGCATCGTCTTTTCGTTTCATGTTACTTACAACCTACCCTACAGCCTCTGTTGACAGGTGGAATGTCTGGGTTGCCTTTCCAAGGCGTCCGTCGATGGTTCCAATATTGTTGCACAGTTTTGGGTAGATGGAGTATAAAAATATATTAGCCTCAGAAATTGTCGTAATTGCGTTCGTGACTCGGGTAACGGTTAGTCGCGGATAGCAGCAAATTCTACCGGAACTGATTTATTACCTTGAGGTTACCATATGACCCGGGAATTGTAAGGATCCCTTCCCGAATTCACACTTTTCAACGTTGATAGACATGCCATGTTCTTGAAGTCACATGAACAGTCTTTTTAGTTGCCATAGATGATCATCCGCCGTAGCGCTTACTGCTAGCAGGTTGTCGATATACGCACATAACCCCAGTAAACATCTGATGACCTATTCGATGAATTGCTGAAAAGTTTGCGCTGCATTAGTTAATTCAAAGGACATGTGCGTGTCTTTACTGCCGTTTCAGGTATGCCTTCTGGTGAAACGGGAATGTGATAGTAAAACCTCTCGTACTTTATCTGTAAAGAGTGTGCTTAAGTGGCCGAACTTGTGAATTAACATGGTTAGCCACAAAATAATCTGCAAGTCTTATGTACCAAAGTTGTGGGTCGGTGGCTTTAAAAGGCGGAGAAGAAAGACTAACAGACCTCACAGATGACTTTTAAACGTGGATTTGACGTATGGTTTTCCGAAGACATGTTTATAAAGGATAAATAGTACACTAATAAAGCAATGTAAATGTAAAAAAGAGAAACAAGAGGAAAACAACAATCATAATAACAGATGATACAATGCTGTAACAGAACAGACTTACTAAATTGTACCAGTATATCTATTGTTTGTGAAATGTCATTATTTATTATCATTAATATTGTTAAATTATGTCCAACGATGTTTATGAGATAATGTACGTGTAATAAAAAAATGATAATAGTAATCCATGGCTATAATTATAATCAACATTAAGACAAAGTGTGTCCTATTTTTCAAATATAAATCTTACTGTCGAAAATTGCGTTGCGTTCGAGCGTCGGGCTAACCTATTTCTGTTGGGGCTCGGCTTCGAGCTAATTCCTTAGGCTTCATATATCATTCGCCCTGATGACCGTTATTTGGCAAATCCCAAAGGTGTCTTAATTCAAGAAGCGCCGACTATAGTTTGTTATTTGATGGCTCGGATCAAAAACCTATATATATATATATATATATATATATATATATATATATATATATATATATATTCTGAAAATAATATTTACAGAATTCACACCAGTTTACAGGCATGATCAGATTGATATAAAAAGCAACATTTAATGTAGAGAACAAACATGAAATATAAGAAAGTTTTATGTTTGCTGGTTTAGTAATTGATAAGTAGTTTATATATGGCATATATCACGGAAAGCCAATGCAACACCAGGGAACTTGTCATTTTTTCTTAAGTGGATAGCCTGATGATTAATCAACGTTGTTCTGTAAGGTTATTTACAGTGCCAGAGCGAGTTATTGATAATTATCTACAACTAGAGAAAGTAAGATATATATATATATATATATATATATGATACATCGAACGAATGTTAGGCGACTAGCATTCAAGCCAGAGGAAGGTATATATGCGTAGACTGTCACATTTGATCAAACATACGTGTCAATAGAGACGTGATAGTGAAATAATGCAAAACTATACACAAACTGTTACTGTTACAACAACACTTTCTGTAAAATGGCATAATTAGGAGTACTGACAAAATTAGCCATAAGCAAAACTAATAAAAGGAGCGATGTTGAAAAATCAGCTGTAAATTGCTTTTAAAAGCACAAGAATGACCCAAAAAGTATTGAAAAATAACCAAAACAATCCGAATCCAAATATACTGACAGATAATTCGGTTTCTAAACTCATTTCTTGACACCATCGTTCATCCTACACACCAAATATCGGACAATACAGAGAAGCGAACTTCACATTCTGCCACTCAATCCGTGAATTGATCTCAGAGAATGCTCCACACAATCGAAGTGAAATGACACTTTCTTCACCGATCAAACGTCACAATGTCAGTAACGATTTTTTGAAGACTAAGATTCAATTGGTTGACCGACAAATGGACAACTTCACAAACGTATAAATTCTAGTCCACAACTCACTGAAACATCACAAATCACTGAACGTACAAATGCAAAGAACGTTGGTGAGGCATTCATTCATCTAACCAACCAAAACTCTCACTCTCTTTCTCTCTCTCTCACACACAGGTGGCAGTATTGACTTTCGTCTTCGCTGTGAACTATCTGGATATGGTGCACTGTGATGGAGGTGAGCTTCGAACCAAAAGACACGGACCACTTTCACTCATTCATTCATTCATCCAGCCATTAATTCGATCGTTCATTCATTCGATTGGTCATTCACCAATCCATTCAAACATATATCCTTCCATCCGTCAATAAATCACTCCGATGATTCATTCACTCACTCACTCACTCACTCACTCACTTACTCTCTGACTCACTTACTCTGTATGTTGTTCCGACACCAGTGCAGTCGATCACAGTCCACTCACACAATTCAAACCATGTGAGTGGAAGCGTCGAGACCCAAAGTATTTCGCAGCTGACAATCGTACGAACATTCTTTCACTCACCTCAGGAGAACATTCGTCTCAATGCTCACGTTCGCTTGTCATTATTCACGACCAAGTCAGTCAGTCAATCAGTCAGTCAATCAGTTAGGCAGTTAGGCAGTTAGGCAGTAAGGTAGTGGTACTCATCAAGTCAGTGGTCGATTTGCACACACCTAATGGAGAGGCGAACAGAATGAGATTGCTGTAATTGAACTTAACTTAAACCGACAACACATTGTTTCGTTACTGTTTTTCAATGTAGATGGCGCACCCTCAGCTCCAGTCGGATCACCTGATCAGCAACCAGCTGCACCAGCTGCACCAGATTCACCGACAGCTCCAGGAGCACCTGCAGCACCAGACGCACCACCACCAGCTTCAGCAACACCAGGTTAGTTCATTCACTATTCAACCACTACTCACATGTCTCACTTCATTTATGCTGTTCATTGTTCAAACACTGTTTCTTTAGTCCTCTCCATCACCCTCAGTTTTATGATAACAAATGTTGACTAACTCATATTTATTAGGAAACTATTCATACCCACTGATCTTACTTTGTACTTGTGTGTAATCCACATTGACTGGAGGTTAGTGTTTGGTTATCCAAATTGAAGTACGTGAAACGACTTTCGAACCTGCAGCTTAATGATTGAAAATCGACTGCTTAACCCGTTGAGCTATTGCAGTTGAACGTTTTCTCGAGTTACCACACAATAAACTTGATTTGTTACCACTCTATTTGTGTTTAAAAAATCTGATTTGAAATGTTTTAGAGAGAGCCAGGAGGGATGAGTTTTCGAGCATCTATCAGTGCGGTAGATGCTGCCGAGATCCATTGTTTCTCCCTGACCTTATGGCTTACCTTACTAGCGGATATCACAGCTGTTTCCACAGCTTTTCGGATGTCATTCCACGCTGCTTCGGGGTGGACACAACTTACATGTCTGTCTAACTGTTTTTCCAGTTGTTCCTGAAATATATTCTTAGCTTGGTTATCATTAAGTAGAACCCTTAGAGGCTTCCCTGCAGTGTCTTTCCTACGTCTAGTAAGTCGCAGACAGATACGTGCTCGCACTAGAGCATGATCTGAGTCTAAACATGTGCCCCAGAATGAGCGACAGTCTTCTATCGAGCCCCTCCATCGGTGGCTGATAGCGATGTGATCTAATTGGGTCCAACGTTGGGACGAATTCGGGGGTCGCCATGTCAAAAGATGTTTTTTCTTATGCTTAAAGTTAGTATTTGCAAGAAATAGGCGGTTATCTGAGCACAGCTGCAACAGACGG
>NC_031495.1:50781778-50805561 GCF_000237925.1 Schistosoma mansoni
TAGATGGTAGAAAATCGGTGCAAATTCTGAGGTGAACGCAGCCAGTGTGTTCATCAATGACAGTTCCCTCACTTTTACATATGTATCCAATGACAACTGAATAAAATGTTAGGCCTTGAACCTTGTGTTTTTTGCGTTAGCTGGCCCCTTTGCTTGGCTGTTCATATGAATGTTGCTTCAAAGAAAACTGTATGCCACTTTTTAATGTATTCCATTGTCTACTCTTCATATCACCGTAATATTGGCGTCTATCATCTGTTTACTCATTTTGTCTGAATACCACTATCATGTTTATATCAATGTTTCTGGCTGCACTTTACACATCGATTGATTTAGAATTTCTTATCCCTCCTGCGCAAAACTAATCGCGTGCTCGCTGTTATTTTCGCTTTTCCAATTATTTAAAACACTGCTGATTTATAAGCAAAGATGGATAGTGGCCACTAGTGGAATCCAAAACGCGCGTTTCGTTCTATCTAGGACTGGTCAGCTGGATGTACCTGCATCTCAGATTTGATGTTCACTCCGGGACTCGAACCCAGTGCCTTTCACTCCAAACACCATCGCTTATCCACTTAGCTACTGCGTCCTGATAGCCACTTGCTTGTGCAATGGGGTGAAGTTTAAATTCACTTGGTATTGTTTGTTTGAATCTTCCCATTGATGTTTAGGACTACAACTGTCCTGGATTCCACTGCTAGCCACTATCCATCTTTGCTTCTAACTGGAATAGTTCATTGGACTCAATGAATTGTAACAATTCGAAGTTTATAAAACACAAAACATCTATTCGATAAGTAAATGACATATGGTTTTATGAAAGATTTTATTGACTTCTTAATTGTAAATAATAATTTTATCAGCTGTTCATAAGTCCAAAATGTTCCATTTTAATAATTATACTCTATTACCTATTATTAATTATAATTTACTCCATGAATATTCAACAATAAGTTGGTAATTAAGTAGTACGTTGTTTACTACTTATTCTCGAAACCATATTTTAAACATTATCAATATATTATCTGAATTCAGTCAATATATATCCTTCTCAAATGATCAAAAGTTATTTAGCATATTGTAGATCATCAAACAATTGTAGAATTCCATATATCACTATTACAATCTTACTTTTACTTCTACAGTAGAACATATCCATTTGATTAGCAAACTACTTTTATTCTCTCCTGCTGTCACTGTGTTTAATTGTCACACTGTTGTAGCATACGGTAACAACTGTAATGTCTGACAGCTGTATTGAGTTATACAGGTCCTAATCTCTGTGAGATTATCAATATCCTTAAGATAAAACAAATACTTTTTTTCATTTTTGCTAACCAACAATAAATCGATGTTCAACGCTTCTTACAAATCACCAAATGCATAAAAATAAAATTACAATATCAGTTCACTTAGGCTTATTGTTAAACTTGATCAACATTGGAAACTAGAAGGAAGATATAAGACATGTTGTTAATTAATTAGTGACTAGCATAAAGGCATCACTCGTTAGTAACTCACATGTCAGATAAAAAGATATGAAAAAAGAAGTGAAATTTTACTCCATCATTTAAAAAAAGCTTCAACCTTTTGATGATATCCTTCTGTTTAACTTCTCTTTGTTATTAACAGTCATTTTGTTAATATGATTCTTAATTGTCGCATCGTCTAGCTCAAATTGTTGGTGACATTGTTTATAATGACTGAAAACAATCAATGCGAAGTTCTAACTTAGATTTCTTATTTATTAGTCGCTATGAGATCATGAATGCTTATGCTCCGGAGGAAATCCGAACCCAAGTCAGCAGATATCCTTAACTGGTAGTTTTATTAATGAAATTTTTAGTGTCACTCAAAAAAAGACAAGAGCTTCAAAAGGTTTGAAAAACTATGTGAACTAACTGATAACCATCAAGTAACAATGTTACCTATCCTGGCAAGAACTACCACTCAAAAGTACCACTATCGTTAATTCAGCTTTCATGCTGTATTACATTAAGTAGAAAACCATTTCAATCATTAGCTAATCACTGACACTAATTATGAAATCACAACACTAAATATTCATTTAATGCGAGTAATCTTGTCGTAAAGATTATTAGATTTCGTAATTACACTACTGACAAATTCGACAGTAGCTGGTTGAAAACCGTACAATGTCACCTTTCAACTTTTCACATGTGATAACGATCAAACTTCTTATTATATGGAAGGTTTTATAAATATAGATTCTGAGATGTCGATTGTATTCCGTGCTTCCCCTCAGATGTCGAGGTCTTCACCATCCAGTCGGCCACCAGAAGAAAGAGGAAAGGAGAGAATAAGCAACCTTGCCTGACTCCGGTCCTCACTTGAAATGCGTCTGCCAGCTGTCCTCAATGCACCACTTTGCAGTGTAGTCCGTCATTTGAATTTCTTATGATATTGACTATCTTCTCAGGTACACCATGGTGTCAAAAAAGTTTCCACAAAGTCCTCCTATCCACACTTTCAGACGCCTTCCCAAAGTCAAGGAAGTTGATGTAAACTGACGAGTTCCACTCAATTGATTGTTCAGAAATGACCCGTAGTATCACGATTTAGTCTGTACACTGGTTATTACAGCCTTCATGAGCAAACGTCGTCTTGATTTTTCCCCAATTTCATTACACTCATTCATGAATTTATTTGATCCTCACTCATCCAGTCTATTAGAGATATTAAACATTGGCTTAATCCAATAAGCCAATGAATATCACTGAATTCTTGGCGTATAGTTATATGTGTTTAGTAATGAATACACTGACTTTACTGTGAGTTTGAACAAATTATTTGGCCGTTTGGACTTGATAGCAAAGTGCATAATTCATTGAATATTTGAAGAGAAAGGTACTAGGTTCTAGTTCTGGTATAAACATCAGTACGAGTGTAGATTCATTCAGATGAACAGTGTCAAGCAGGATGAGACGCGTCTTTTAGACTCTATCAATATTCACTATCAAACTTTGCTTAGAACTGCTTGTGACTGGATAATATCACTGAGGCAGTCCACTCGAAATACACGTGTGCTAAAATAGACTGACCACTTATAGACTTTATATCAGTGATCGTAAAGTTCAAACAACCCTCACAGATTATTGTTTGAATTATCTAAAATTATTTTTTACATACCATGGATATTAGATAAGTAACTAATGAGAAACAAGGAACACTTGATGGCTGTTTCGTTCTACCACAAAACTCCTCAGTAATATGATACCATATCAAATTCAAAACCAATAGGTCTTAAACTTATAATCATTTTTTGGACAAGCAAGTTGGCATCGATCGATCCACGCTTGCAATTCCAGTCAGGCAACAATATTGTGTAACTGTCCCACACTAAGATCAAACAACTCTCTATTGCTTCCAAGATTTTAGTAGATGTCGATGTTGTCAACAATTTTTACGTCGAACAATCTCATCAAATTTCTCATCCTTATGTATGCGTAGGTAAATAAACAGATGAAATGATTTGTTCAAGAATTTTCTCTTGGATTATATCCATCATGGTATTCTAAGAGAGAGAAAGAGTGTGTGTGAGTCAAAACATAAAAGCAGAACCAAAACATTCATATGTTTATTGATTAATTATCTTTGAATAATAATTCTTCATTGATCACATGAAATTGTCATAGTTATTACAAAACTTATGAAGTACTTTTCTGTTTCTATTTATTTTTCTTTTTAGTTTCCCATTTTTTGTTTAACTTTTCTTTCACATATGTACACCTATGAATGCATGTACCTACACACACACACACACACACAAGACATATACTTATTCTGTACTATTATTTTCTGCTTTGAATTTGTAACTTTTCAATTGACACATATACGAACACATAAAATAAAGTGACAAAAGGATAAAGATTGTACTATGAATTCATTTGAATAGTTACTCTATAAATAGAATATAAATAACATACATATTATTAGCATCACATATATCATTGTAACTTTAGTTAATAATATTATACATATTAGCTGGTGTGAATCGTTGAATATGGGTTAAATCTTTGTACAAGGAAACCGATTATTTCTACAGTTTGAAATTAGAAGTTATTTTTATTAATTTATAATTATTATCAGAAGGGGTTTTGTGAAGATTTAGTATTTTCATAGTTGAAAGCAAGAGTCAATTGAAAATACTAAATCTCCACAAAATCCCTTCTGATAATAATAAATAATAATAATCATATGCTGAATAGTGAATGACTTCGAGAGGTAAATCCAGGAGTAACTAACGCTTTCAACTATGAAAATAATTTATAAGTTAATTAGTACAAATTAATGATAATATAATGATAATAATAATAAAACAACTTTGAAAAAAAGACTACTTACAAGTAGTTCATTAGAGCAATTACATCCATCTGACGAGTCCCAAATAGGACGAAACGCGCGTCTTGAATTCCACTGCTAGCCACTATCTATCTTTGCTTATAATATTTAACTGTCAGTTACATGACATGAACCCTTAAAAATCAAAGTTTTCATTTTAAATCAATAAATTCATTTTTCAAATATTATGACTCCCGTTCAGTCAGTCGATTACGTTTTCACAATGATATATAAATATATTTTACTGTCTGCATATACTAAATATCTAAAAGTGAATAAACTATGTTGGTTCTGATCATTAAATAATCTTAAAATTACTTGTGAATTTGACATAAATCAGGAGTGAAAAAGTTGTCACCAATGAACCGAGATAATCATCGATTTATGTGATTGAATGTGACACTGCACTACTGAAGCCCGATCCAGTGATTATAACAGTTAAGCTTTCACCCCAAAACCTGAAAGTTTTGAGTTCTATCCTGATGGAGTCTTCTGCACTCATTGTTAACGAATCTCATTTTAGGATTAAACAGATTTCTGGTTCCTTCTAACTTTTGGTGGTGTCCAACTCAGATCTATCTGTAATGAATTCAACCTTTAAATATTATTAGTACTGATTTTACAGGGTCTGGAAATCAATCAGTCAGGCGGAGATTAAACCTCTGTTCATTAATGATTTTTAATTCCCAATAATTCGTTACTTAATGTCATACCATGATGAAATTTGTACCTTAAAACCTAACATTCTCCATTAAAGAAACCAATCGTAATAAAAATCAGCTTTAAACAATTAATTAGATGTTATAAGGGAGCATGAAAAAAAGGTGTCTTTAAACCTCTGATCACGGATCCTACAAGTCATGATTTACTACAAGAACTCTGGTAAATTTTATTTTAAGGCTACACACTAGCAGGACTAAAAGTAAACACATTAATATGATCTTATGATCTTGCTGAGAAATTCAAACACTTCACTTCTACCCGAAGTTTGTGCTGATGATGTCGTTCAGAAGGACGACGAAAGCTCCACGACCAAACCATCCAACTCAGAGGACAAACCTACATCAAAACCACCCCACTTGAGCTACAAATCTTCTCCACCATCTCAAGATCTTGCTGAATAACGATATTATACTACTACTACTACTACTAATAATAATAATAATAATAATAATAATTGTAATTATGTGATACATATAATTATAAAAATCACCTTTATATTGACTTTGTTTTCTATTGATTTCAATTAGACATGATTATTTAGCCTGGAAACCTTTATTGATTAGTCAAAATTCCAGTTGTATCCATCTATCTACTTCATTTATTCATTAATTATATAAACAGTTGCATATATATATGAATATTATTTCCGGAATAAATGCATATATACAACAGATGCCGAATTTTAGTAAAACTTTTTAACTGAAATACACACAAAAAAACATGAAATCATTGGAGATAATGTCAGATAGTAATGCAATTCTTGAAACGGTTTTATCATATAGTATTATTAATAATATTGTTTGAATCGTACCGACTGAACAAATAGAAAAAACAACACTGGTATGTGTGTTTTCTTGGAAGAGAAAGAGAGAATGAAATAGGTAGAGTGGCAAAATGATTTTTTAAGAATAATCAAGTAAGAAGAATATAACTGCGTAGAGAAAAAGAATGTTGCATAATGTTATGAGAAAGAAAAACGATAAAAATGATTATGAAGGAAGAAAAATTACAAGATCAATTATAATAGTTGAATTCATGAGTCGGTCTAAGCTAGACAACCATTGGTAACCTGGAAGTACTGGATGGACGTCTCGTCTCAGTACAGGACTCTTCAATGTGGGATTCGAACCCAGGACCTTCAGTTTCATGAGCGTACCCCTAATCTCTAGACCACTGAGCCGGCATCTGGAGGTGTTAATTTCCAAAATCGATCCATGATCTCACCAGAGCTCGCGCGCGAGCCCGAAGGTTCTATGTTCGAGTCTCGCGTGAGGGATCGTGGATGCACACTGTTCAGGAGTGACATATTAGGACGAGACAGCCGTCCTGTGTTTCCAGGTTTCCAATGGTTGTCTATCTTAGATCGACTCATGAATTGAACCATTAAAATTAGTACGATCTCCACAAACACGTATTCTGACAAAAATCAGTTATGTTGAAATCAGTCCAGTCAATAAAATTTACATAAATGTATTCCGATGTACCTTTTCATATCGAAGATAATCAGCGGCAATGCTACTCACCGTTGACTAAATACTTGAAAATTACTTGGTTTATAGTAAATTTGAAGTTTTTAAGTGAATAGAAGCAGTCGGTAGGAAGCCGTGGACCTCAGTTTTTGTACTTGTTTGTGTTCGCTGGTAATGAGTCTTAGGGAATAGATGTTCTTTGTGAAGTTTGCCCCTGTGTCACACACTGATACAGAAATGTTACCACAGTTATTCCGGTCATGAAAGATCTACTATAGAAATGAGGTATTTACAATAAATGATGAGTTAGTAGCTTTATCAATGTCATGTTCACTTAACCACTGAAGATGCCACATCGATTTATTTACGCTGATAGTCACGTTGTATTTGATCTATAAAATTCCACTAGGAATTTATCAATAAACATTTGAAGTATTACTCAATATGATATTTGATAATTAGGATGGTGACTGCGTTCTTGCTGTTTCCATAAACACTTACACGTTGAAAAATAAAGATGTAGTGAATCCTAACTCACTGTTCGTATTTTAGTACCCTGCTTTAAATATATCTGCGTCGTTATGTAAGCTATTTTAAAAATAATAATACTAAATGAATATTCACCTCCATAATGTCAAAACACACAGTTCGCCTGACATTAGAATTTCCATAGAAAGTAGTCCCTCCAAATATGGATAAGACTTGGGAGGGATTTGATGTTTAAACATAATGTCGACACTCAATAATCATTTTAAAAATTTCATCTGAGTATCCAATATTTTCGGTTATGGTTCCATAATATATTTCTATCAGTCTAATTTATATGTCAATTTATTTCTGGTGCCAGAAAGTGAGATTCTATTCTATTTGATAAAAATATCCACAAAATTTACGACTGTTTACTATATCAGCAAAAACGGATAATGGCTAGCAATGGAATGCAGGACGCGCGTTTCGTCATATTTGAGACTCATCAGCCGAATGTACCTGCATCTTAGAGTTGACGTTCACTCTGGGACTCGAACACAGTACCCTTCGCTTCAAACGCCATCGTATCCACTTAGCTACCGAGTCCTGATAGCCACTTGCTTGTGCGATAGGTTGAATTTTAAGTTCACTTAGTATTGTTTGTTTGAATCTTCCCAACGACGTTTAGGACTACAATTGATCAGTCTCTAATTGGCCAAATGTGTATACTGTGCGTATTGCCTCGATATAGCCTTCATTCACAAGCCAACGCACTTGGTTGGAGTTCCAGAGTGAACATCAACACTGAGATGCAGGTACATTCAGCTGACGAGTCTTAAACCGGACGAAACGCGCATCCTGGATTCCACTACTAGCTTCTATCCATCTTTGCTCATAATGATTGTGAATTAAGGCAGTATCGAAGCAATACGCACAATATGTACATATGCCAATATGAGATTGATCAAGTGCAGTCCCAAACGTCAATGGGAAGTTTCAACCAAACAATACTAAGTGAATTTGTTTACTTTATGGTTTTCTATAATTCAAACTATGAATCTAATTTACAATATGGTGAATATAGAGAACACTGAATTTTTTTTTCAAAAGAGTTTCCATTCATCCAAATTTGATGCTAATCTATTTTTATATTTTTGTGAAAATCTCTATTAAGTTAGGCTTTTTTTTTATTAAGATCATATTTCATCAATATCATGCATCATTCATCATAAGCGTTAACAATTAAATATCGTTATTTTAAAAAATCTAAAGTAAACCAGTTTGCTCAGTATTTTGCATTAAAAAAAGGACTTTATGTGCATAATTTTGTCATATTGAAGGTTGACCTGTGTACAAATTGGCAATGACAACAAAGAGATTTATACCAATTTAAACATTTGAATTTTGACTCAATTACAGATGAGAGTCAATGTATTTGTTCTGACCGATGTGTTAGTGACTATCTAGGCTCAGTAGCTCAGTGGATTTTGTGTTCGGTTTTTAAAGTGAAATGTACCGAGTTCGAGCCCTAAGTTGAACATTTACACTTGTATGCAGGTAAATTCAGCTCACAAGTCCTATATAAGATGGGATGAGAGCCATGGATTCCACTTCTAGCCACATTTCATTTATTCTATAAATTGTTTATTGGTTAATTAGTTTTTTTTTGTTTATTTAAACATGAAAATCTAAATTATTTACTAACAATGATATCACAAGATGTCTGATATCTTTCACAAGGTCACAAATGAAATTTGACCTGTTCACATTCTTTCTATTATCTCATAAATCTTTTTATTACATTTTTCAAAAGAAAACAATTTTCTTTAATTACAATTTCTAGTATTTAAAATATTTTCATAAATATAAATTACGTCTATTTAGTGGTGTAAAAAAAATTTATTTAACAATTGCGAAGCAAAATACGACTCACACGTCCTCGTTGTGCCTCCTGGATCATGGCAACCATCCCATGTACTAACGTGAGCGGTAATGTGGGTGATGGAGATCGACCTTATCAACCACTCTACCAATATCCACAAACGATTACGAATGCTACAAAGAGTCATTGCATAACTATTGAGGGTTCAAAAGAGTGGTAAAAAATGAGTCTGCCCAAAAAAGAAATCGAATATGAATTTTATGTAATGGTTCTGTGTAAGCAATGCAAAAACAGCTATCCCGCCCCGGTATTTATGCCCTGCTTCTATGTAGCACTCTTCTCCAGAAGGGTCTACTCGGCTTCACCATCCCTATGGCTGGAAGGGGTATTTAACAATTATTTTTTCATATATTCAGAATCAGACAATCTATACTGACTGATTATTGTGTTTATATTTGTAAATTAATAAACTGAATATTCATATGACATAAGAACACCAAAAAATGGGTGGTCGGTATAAAGGTATATACAAATAATAAGAATAGTAATATTCAATTTATAATTAAATAATTGTAACCTTCAAACTTAGTTATATCATTTCAATTAGAAGTGGACTAGAATATTTGTGTTTCCTTTTTTTTGTTTATTTTTTGTTGCTTTGTTTTTATTGATTGAATTATGATTGAATGTTACATTATCAAAAAAAACAAAGAAACGAATAAAATATTTACGTTGTACCAAAAAAAATGAAACATAAACAAACAAATGAAACAAAGAATATTTTTTTTTTTAAAAATGGAATCAAATGTATCTAAATTACTGAATCATTGATTTTTAAATTAAATTTCCTTAAAGAATTTAGAAGATAGATTTTATCTTTCCTTAAAGAAATCAATCATCTATACTTGTAGGTCTAAACTAGTCTATTGGTTTAATCGTACTCGAATCATTATGATGAGATTGTTGAATGACAAGATGCATCTTCATTTGCCGTTAGCAACAACTGAATAAACTGATTTGTCCATACTAGTTTAATAGTATACACCTGATCTCAATAATTGTTTCATAAAGAATGTAACAAACTATCTTAATTTTAACTCAGATTACTAATATATGTCTATTAGTAATGTTGACATCTTGTTCATACATTGTACATTATTCAAGTTCATAAATTTTGAAAGGGATTAGAATAAATTTACCAAAAGTTACAAGAACTTTCGTCTAAATTAGAGTGAATAGTTTCACAGTATTTGGGCGCCGAGTTGATGTAAAACATTAAATAGGAATAATATATATTTGGAAAATCTCAGCGAATGAATTTGATGTAAATCCAACGTTTCGCCTGGCAATCTAGTCCAAATATATTATTCCTACTTAATGTATTACCAAAATTTAGTTACTCATAACCACAATAAACTAGAATTAAAATATAAAATAAGCTTATTGTCTGCCCGTCAGGTTTTTTTTTCAATTTTTCCCTGATTTACTAGATCCTCAGTCGAAACTATACAGTTAATTCTACTTGAAATTTCCAAAATGATAGAAATCTATTGTTGAAGAGCCTGGGTACATTTGGTTTGTTTAAATATTTAACGTCTACGTCAATATAAATTCACTTGGTATTGTTTGGTTCAATCTTCCCATTGACGTTTAGGACTGCAAACGTGCATACTGTGTGTATTGCCTCGATATAGTCTTAATTCACAAGAATTATAAGCAAAGATGGATAGTGGCTAGTAGTGGAATCCAGGACACGCACTTCGTCTTGACGAGTCCCAAATAGGACAAAACACGTATCCTAGATTCTACTACCAGCCACTATCTATGTTTGCTTATAATACGTCATAATATGTTTCCAACATTTTGCTTTGACTCTATTTCTGATATTATGTAATTAAAGGTAACAGATAGAAAACATCATTTAATCCAAGTTTCGCATTAGATGGGATTCACCAAGAAAGAGACTTGGAATCTTACATCATATTCATCACAAATTCAAATCCATGTTAACCAATATCACTGTCATAGATTATCCTATTGAATTACTTAAACATCGGTCACTAACTTTTTTTCAAATTCATTCTTAGTCTTTTTCTATTCTCAAAATTAAAAGTTTTTCTTTATTTTCCCCTATTTTCTTGTATACTGATTCTGAAGAGAATTAATTTGAACAGAAGCATATAGTTTTTTGTCAAATCTTATGCTCTTTTATATGTCTATACATTTACCTATCTGGACAAATAGTTTTAATGTTGTGTAATGATTTAAACATAAATAAATGAATCATTATTGGACCAACAGTATCTTCAAAGTCTATTTATCATTTTTCCGTATGTTACCGTTTTAACTGAGATTCTTTAAATCTTTTTGAGTCAAAAAATAGTTGTTGTAACTCCGAAAATTCTATAGTTGAACATTTATTGGTTTCCGATTGGGATATTATTTATTGATTGACCTTGACACTTCTTAAAAAACAAACAAACAAAAAAAGGATATTCTTTTAGTATTATTTGTTTGAATCTTTCCATTGGTGTTTAGAACTGCAAATGGTCAGTCCCTTATTGGCATATGTGCATACTGTGTGTATTGCCTCGATATAGCCTTAATTCACAAGAATTATAAGCAAAGATGGATAGTGACTAGCAGTGGAATCCAGGACGCGCGTTTTGTCCTATTTGGGACTCCTCAGCTGGATGTACCTCCATCTCAAAGTTGATGTTCACTCTGAGACTCGAACCCAGTAACTGAGATTTTTAAAAATCTTTTTGAGTTAAAAAATAGTTGTTGTAACTCCAAAAATTCTATAATTAAACACTTATTGGTTTCCGATTGGGATATTGTTTATTGATTGACCTTGACACTTCTTAAAAAACAAACAAACAAAAGAAGGAAATGTTATTTTGGACAGTCTAACATTTAAAATTCCATAATCATCTAAAGTCAATACTAAAACTCCAATAATCACATGAACATATGCAAATATAAAATTATATTGGTTATATTGACATACAAGAGAGCATGTACATACCGATTATCAGACATATGTACTAACATCAAGTATTTCATTAAAAACATTGACAAGATAAAATGTTCATAATGCATGTACCTAATACAGTCATCGAAACTTGTAATTTCTACCGGTTAAGCTATAAAATCCAGAGAAGGAATGTCCATTCACGTACTAATCAGTTTAAATAACAAATAAAAAAGTAATACACATGCAAAAACTTGTCTAGTATCTGGGTTAGAATAGTAAAATTTTATTTTTATTTTTTCTCTGTTATCCACTAAAAATACAAGGAAGAAAAGTTATAACTTTAAACAATCCAGATAATACTCAATACAAGTATTTATATGATACTTAGTTTGTGGTCTATCAAAAAGCCTCAAAAACTAATGATTGAGTTTAATTGTAACTTTGTAATTTTTAGCAAAACAACTCAGTAACCAAATTTATATTAAAGTATCTGTTTTTGGGCCACGCCTATTATTATTTTAAAAGGGCTATTTATACTATTTGGCTGGTGTAAAAACGGAATAAACCAGTCATAGGGTCTATGTTTGCAAGTCTACAGTGAATTCAGTTAATTGAATACGCGCGTAAACTCTATTAGATTAGCCTGATTATCTTCTTTAGATAAATTCATAGTGAACAGAGTTAACAATCAGTACTAGAGTATTCTTAAATGACGTAATTTGTGAAAATTCTGCTCATTTGATGATAGTATTTTTCATAGTAAATATCTATCTCCAAGGAGAGAGAGAGAAAGAGTAAACATTTTTGGAAGAAGTAAAGGGATATCTGATTCACCATATTTTCACAGAAAGAATGAAATTCCATCCACTCTATGACTACTTGAAACCTCAAACGAGTTTTTAACCTTACTAAATTTCACGTCAGTGAAAGAGATAGATTTTATTGAGTTACTCGTCACAAACATGAGTTTTGAAACAGTGCCATTTAAGAATTCATTATTGTTCACAAAACTATAACTGAAAAGGTTTGCAATGGTTGATGAGTGGTTTGTAAAAGTGTCATTATTAAGCATGTATGGTATTTCTTCATTTCGAGTTTCCTCAATCCATTTATTGAGAGACGAATTAACTTTTGTACATTCGAGCTATTATTATGTGCCAACAAATCCTCATTAATGGATTCTAAACTGCGCTCTTCTTTAGTTTAGTTAGAAATCATAGTTGTTTTTAAAACTGACGTGAAATTATCTAACTTAAAATAACGTTTGTGAAGGCCTCTTGATTTATTACGAATTTAACTGATATAAATAACCAGTTTGGTCTGACAGATCTGTACGTTTTAATAAGTGAGCATGAATAATTATTGTAAAATTATTGTACGATAAACGTTATCATTAACTTAGTACCATAACTACGAAACAGTAAAGACAGCGAAACATATATTGAAATGAAACCACTACCGAAAACTAGGTGGAAAATTACTCTTCATTGAATTTGTCATATATTACCCAATCGATTTCACTGAACCGTATGCCTGGTAAAATTGACATGACTCATATGACACGATCTAATTTTCAGTTCAATGACAAGACGTCATGTTACCGGTAGCGATTTATTGAATACAGAGTTGATTAGGAAATCGACAACTTTACAAGCATATAAATTCTAGTGCACATCTCACTGGAACATCGGAACTCAGTAATCACACAAATGGATAGAACATTGGTAAGGAATTCATGCATGTAACCGATCAAAACAACTCGATTGCTCTTTCATTTTCAGGTAGTCGTACTCATTTTCACTCTCACTGTTAACTATCTTGGTGTGACATACTGTGACGAAGGTGAGTTATACATGAACAGACACGCTTCTATCACTTATTCAATCTCTCATTCACCCATTTATCTGATCAGTAGTTCTTTCTGTCACTGGAGTGTGTTACGACTCACTTACGCATCCTACAGCATATTACTGGAGCAGTAAACAGCATTGATCTACGATACCGATAACTATCAAAACCTCCATTTATTTTTCTCCTTTCATCAACATCACCCTATATGCATACTGAATGGAACTCGTTAAATTTGATTTATACTAGATCAGCAAGGTGTTGTTTTCCACTTTTCCATATAGATGCAGCCGCAAAACCAACTGAATCTGCTCAAGCACCAGCCTCTGTGCCTACAAAGTCTGAATCCTGTAAGTCGATTCATAAAGCATGATCCTTCTCACAGGATTTATACTATTGATTGTTAGAGGTATGTGTTCTGGTTGTGTGCATTAACTCAACATGAACATAATTTTTAAGAAAGTATTTTCACTCAATCAATCAAGTGTTTTACTCACATAGGATGTTTTACACCCGATGTGTCAGTAGTAAACGCTACCGGTCTCCCAATACATCGATGTGGTTGGTTTCCTCCATATTTACGGCAATTACAGATGAAAACATGAAAACCCAAATACTACTACTTTGACGTTCTCAAAATAATTTTATTCTCATCAGAACTTATTGCTGTAGATACAGATTATGCACAGATTATGTGATCAGCAGCCAAACAGTAGTTTTGAAGGGTTGGATTTGATAAACAAGATTTGTGAAAATCGGAGAATCAAACCGATTTCATTTGTTAACTGACAGGTGACTCATAGTCATACTATTTTAGTTGAGTGGTTTGCCAATTGGTCGTAGCAACGACTTTGTAAGAAATGTAGGACAGTTAGCTAGAGCAGATCTATCATCTGAAGTACTTTCGTTTGAGGCCCTATCTTATCAAAAGTCATTGGCCTGACCATTTCAGTCGTTTCATCATCTTATCAAATCAACCGGATGTTTAGAACAATCTGATCATCTTCGATATAAATAGCTTTTAGAGTAGATTGTTTAGATAGAGAGGTTCTAAGTTTGTGAACAGTATACAGTTAGTCAATATGGAGTTGTGGAGACTGTTGAATTTCATTGAAATCACGAAGTTAGACTTGCACACCACTGGATTCCGACTCAGTGGTCCACGGGTTGGACACTCGCTCGGGAAACTGAAGGTCTTGTGTTCGATCCCCGGTTTTGGAGTTGTAGATACGTGCTGATGAAGAGCTCCACACTCGGACGAAGCAGCCGTTCAGTGTCCCCAGGTTTTCAATGGTTTTCTAACCCATACCGCCTCACGATTTCAATGAAATACACATTTCGTTCGATCCAGACATCCATACTCGGCTTCTCAATCTAAGTCTTCCACAGTAGTGCAGGCATCATAGAAAAAATCAGGTCGATTCCTAGGATCAAAATCCACGTCACGTGGACAGTGTTAGTCACCACATAAAGTGAACTCAACATCCCACTTAATCACTCCACCACCCCACCACACACACACGCACACTTATATCAGTGATCACTGTGACCGAATGAGTTTTGACTAATCAATATCTACCTTATCAATTTTTCAGGTACCCCTAGCAAAGGGAAACCTAGGAGAGACTGGATGAAAGTGTATGGTAAGTCGAGTGATACTCGTTTCTCACTACGAAATTTCAAACATGAAAATTATTGACCGGATATTTCTATGTTCACCACCTGTGACCCACACTCATGTAACTCATCAATCTCCCATGCAAATTTAGTTTATTGCACTCGGTTCATCATTTCTATTCTGTGTTTAATGCTTTATGCTGGGGAATGACAGCTGTTCATTCACTCCACTACGTCCAGTTTGTCACACTGAAACAGTCCCTCACACTGTCAGTCATCTCGTCAGTTTGTCAGCACATGTACTTAACCATGTGTTATTTACCCATTCATACTTGCGACCGAGATCAGTAGCTCGTTATTATTTTCACCGTCTATTTTTCCATTTCCAGGCTTGAAAAAGGCGAAAAAAGAATGAACAAAACGATGAAAATTTGGTGGGAGATCGATTCTCCACTTTGAAATCTATGTTTCCTGACGAGTAAATAAAATGATATTCCTGAACACTGTTTTCTGTTTTCTACATTTTATGACTTGTTCGATTGTCGATCTCCGTCTGACATTCTGTCAGCTGTTGAAAATTCTGTAAAAACGATTCTCGACATAACATATGACATAGAAAGAGAGGGCATGGAATAGGAAGAGAGCAGTATTTTTGTTCTCAAGAACATCTATTTATTCGATATGCATACATATAGATAAACATAAAGTAAATTCAATAATAATCTTTTGTTACTTTTATGATAATCTATGCGAATGAATTCAATGCACGAAATGAAAATGATGATGAATGACTGAGATCTCTCAACGATTTTTAATCCTTTTTAAATCGCACTTGTTAGTAAACCTCACTTATCATATGCGCGAATTCAGTGGTACTATTTTTATATACAGCTAGATGTTTTTGTCACTGTGCCACTCGGTTAAAGACTAACTTCCTGTAAAGCCATGTTCACATGTATTGAACCAGTTGGCTCCTATTTTCTGTCACTAGTACAAGCGGCCAAATCTTATATACGTCAATGTTTTCGGATTTTAAATATCAAGACATATTTTCCGATTGGTCGCCCTATGTATATAATAATTTATTCCAATATATCTTCCCTACCATCAGAATATCAATTGCGTGGTTTGTTTTTAATTGTTCAATCTATCTATAACCAATTAACGGCTTGAACTTTTCCTTCGTATCCTTTTAACTGTGATTAGAATTCAATGAATTTAACGGGAAGAATTCGTACTGCTGTTTTCAAAAAACTGTAATGTTAGTTTACTGAACGCAGCAGACAGTCAACGTTTGACTTAGATTTCATGCTATTTAATACTCGTCAGTAAGGTCTACCTGAAACTCTCAACAAATGGGTAATCTCCGAAGGACTCAATTCTATCCAGTTATATAGTGCCGAACAATAGTACAATATTTAATCATTTACACGATTGTTATTATACTTGATTAATATAATTTTATCAGTTTCAAGCTGTAAACAAGCACGATATTGATTACTGTTACTTAGTGATCCGGTAAGCAGCTTAGAAACATTGGATTTCCTTGTGTAACCATAATATGGAGTCCTCTAAAGGCCATCTCACTTGGAAGAACTCATTCTCAGGACCTTTGCGTTTACAGTAACGTTAGTGATAGTAAACAATGGTATTGATTGAGAACGCTTATGAGTCCACTGCTCTCCTTCCATATCCAACCGGACAATCAGAATACGAATATAGCAATGCGTTTTACATGATGTTGTCATGACTGAAAGTGTCACAAGATTATATGCATAGATTACTCGCGCACAATGGATCGAAAATAAGAATTCATAATTTGTACTTATGTAGGTCATATGTAATATAAAACTGAGTAAGAGGTGGATAGTTATTTTACAGTATTTTATGTACAAAGAAACGTATGTTGACACTTATGTGTCAAATGAAGGCCTACAATTAGGATCATAAACCATAGTAGATGAAAATGTTGTTGTATTAGTCAGTTGTCCGATTTAGTGTACTAATACATACGTATACACTATATAGGTGGTTTCTCAATTAGCTACTTGCATGAGAAAACTAAGCGTGGGTAGGAAGCTCTTATTGACTGATCGAATTAAAATCTATGCAAATGCTCATTTATCAGTATGGGTATATGTCCCTCAAAACATTGAGCTTTATTTTCAGCAAATAAATTATATTTATCTCCCCTGTAAAGTTGAGCCGAAACTTAAGAGCAATTAATCATATTGGTTTTGTGTAGAACTTCGTTTAACTATGATGTATCACTGCCAAATAGTACACTTCAGGGATTTCCGGTCGTTTCTCAAAGACAGATATGGAGTTAATAGGGGTTTTGTTTTTTAAGTATACCGATTTCTTAGAGCATATAAGATACGTTTTCATTGTTATCCATTGAATATATCTAGAACCAATTGGTGTGGATTACTCAGTAAACCCTATTGGTAAATCCGAATCTCCAGACATCGGGTTACGAAGGTACAATTGAACAGGCTTACAATCGCTAACTCAAATTGGGTCTAGTTCAAAAGGAAATACAAATACAAATAGTCAATGTTAATAGCATATTTGTTCAGTATGCGTCTAGCATTGGCATCCAGAACTTCGGTTCCATTCTATTTAGGGCTCATCAACCTGCTGTCCTTTGCTCCAGAATTTATTATGAAACTGGTTGTTTGACTCGTATTGATAAATCCCCGGTTCCAATACTTGTTGTATACTGATTACCACTCACCCGATGCATGTGATATTGCACGATAATCGTATTCTCTCTTATGCTACCGCTTACTTATCAGGTCTCTACCGCACCTGTTTTATACATTTATAGTTGGTGATTCAAGCACTCAACTTGTCCATCCATCGTTCCATTATTTACATATAGGTTCTGTCTTGGAATATACTATTTAGTGCAAATAAACTTGTGCACTTACTTTTAGACCCATTGAACACGCAAGCGTTCGTCATTCGCAAGTAACACTTGCGTAACTGTCCACACTTGTTACGTGCCAATTTTGTCGGTTTCTATATGCATCTATTTCCACGAATTTCGTTGTCATTTCGTATTACTAGTTTCCAGTCTACTATTGTAATTATTTAGTAACACAGGTGGTTTTAATCATAACGCCGATTAACTACTTTGTACTTTTCATAGCCAAAAGGTAATATGTTGCTATCTGCCCAACTTTGAAGTGCATTCATATCTTGAAGAAACAATAACCAATCATACTGCTTTCGAACTCCTCTTCAGTGATTTGCACCATCTCTAAAATGTGATAATTCGAGGAATACCTGTTAAAAAACGTTACTATTCTAAGTCAAGAAGCACGAATTTCTAGTAATTAACTTTTATATAGCCCACTACAAAATTTAATTTTGAGAGAATGAAATGTCCGCCCTGACTTTGAATTCCCATTCATTTAAAAATGACATGACCAGTCCATCAGTAGTGGAGGGATGTTTGTATGCTCCAGTTTGTCTCTGAGACTAACATGATTGACCCGATTATACTGTTTCTAAAGGTCGATGCATAATACATAACATCACAGCTTTATGATCGAGGATACTGCCTCAGTTATCCACGACGGTTAATTAGTTTGGAATGCAGGAGAAATACTTCCGGAAACCACGATGTCAAGCTGCAGAGAGGTCTACTGGTAGAAGTTCATCACATAGGTTAGCATAGACTAGTATTTCCATTATCTTGAAGGGCACTGAAAGAATAGGGATTTTATAGGATCGTCACATTGACCTCCATTGAATATTGCAGTGATGTGTATTAACTCCCATCTATATGAAGTTCCATCTCGGCTTCAAGAAAGTGAGAATGGTATACTAGAGGTTGTTGCCAGAAATGAGGAGATTTGAGTGAACCATATCCAGTTCAGGCGTATCCTTTTTAGATGAAGTTTAAAGTACAGTTTTCCGTTACTCAGGTCAACTTCCAAGATTCCACGTACTCCACCTTTGAGAACATGGTTAGTTTGGTTTTGAAGATAGTTTGAACGCTTAGTAGACATATGTTGCTCCCATTGATTTTGTTCCCGAGTTCGATATACCTCGGATTAATATATTTCAGTTTAATATTGTAAATATTCTCAGACTCATTACGTTGTATAGGAAGTTTAAACAACAACGCAATACTATAGAGTTGAAAATAAATTCTTTTGGGAAAGGATTATATATTAGGCGAACTCATTCAGCATCCGAAATACCATTGAAGAAAGCTTAAGCTAACGCGAATAAGGTGTACTATATGTGACATTTGGATTGATAGGGAAATCAATCGTTGTATGAGTGGTTAAATAGATTTATACATAGTTCAAAACAGCTGCTAGGGTAAGTGAGTAAACTGACACATGCACACTGACAAACACAAGCATACTGTGGTGAGTAACTAACACATTTACTGCACAATCAAATATTTTATGTTGTGTTCAAATTTATTACAACAATTCGTTGTAATTTCATACTGCGAACTTCAAATTCGAGTTTCTTCTTGCCTCATATCGAAGATCTAGACTTACTGGGATTACTATTATTTCATTATACTATTACGAATTTACAAATACACACATGGAAGACGTACGTGGATAGGAGAGAATAGTTATGCATGTGAAAGTAATCGCAATATGTTTAATAGGCCTAACAATGACACATATGTCGGAAGAAACCCATTCTGTCGTTAAGGAAAAATTAAAGATAGTTCAGTGAAGAATCTATCGGCGTATATGTCACACCATGATTGACTGGATCAAAGAAACTGATTTACTTGCCCAGCCTTTTGAACTTGCTCAAATAAGAAAACTTCACTTAGTGTGTATGCTGCATTCTCATCAGAGGGTTACCACAAGCATTTCAAAATACTGGCTAGTCAGTTCTTCAGTATGAGTATCGATAGCAGTTTGGCTGTTAGGACTATACAACTAGGGGACGCTATAAAAGTAGACTATGTGCAATATCATGAACGTAGTACCATCGCACACTTATTGGTCTTAATCGCTTAGAGTTAACCGGAGTGGTGCGGATCGCTGACTTACGCAACATCACGTTGAAACGACACTAGTCAATTAGTCCTATACCGCCTCACCTTACGCAGTGGAAAGTCTTTTCTGCTTCCTCAGTACATACTAGGATGAAGTCTTATCAGCCAAGATTATATTTAGATGAAAATGGGAGTGATGAATAACGTTGACTCTGTATAACTACTCTTCTATTCATAATGATACCAACCAACCAACCAACCAATTAGATAATTAGCATAGACAATTATTGGCCTTGACGAGTTACACTAAAAACTCAACGTTCAGTTATCAGTCTATCGAGATATGGATATGTTCAGTGTGAAAACCAACTTGGATAAGCTCTGGTTTTATTTGACTGGCACTGAGACGCAAACCTCAACTTATCGAAGAAAGGCGTACGCTGAAATTAGCCCCCCAGGTTACAGAAGGGTCTGTCGAACAGCTAAGTCCGGCAATGACTTTAAACTTACCTTAGGTCCTTAGTGCAAATGTATCTGACGTTCCTTAGTCGTTTGAATGTTGCATCGCAACTAGTTCACTTAAATTCTGACCAACAGTACATCTTTAGTCTTAGCAGTCCGAGGACATGATTGCGTATATCCTTAGGCTGCGTGAAAGATTTGGAGACTGTTTGTGGTGCGCACTAGCAGATAGCACATAGGACACTAGTTATCAATAATTCTCGGTGAGTATGTACACCATGTTAAGAATAGAATTTTCAGTCTACCTGTTCAGTATAGTCCTTTAGGCTTGTCATACGAGAGTGACAGTCAGTTTCGCTCAACACAACATTCAGAAGAACAGGCAAGCAAAGGGGCCAGCTAACGCAAAAAAACAAGGTTCAAGGCCTAACATTTTATTTAATTGTCATTGGATACATATGTAAAAGTGAGGGAACTGTCATTGATGAACACACTGGCTGCGTTCACCTCAGAATTTGCACCGATTTTCTACCATCTAAAAGGCAAATGAAATAAACACAAACATGGTGAGAAGGTTGAAGAGGAGTTGATTTGACTGACATACTGACTGTAAGTAGAAGTATGCAAATATAGATGAGTGAACACACTAGTTAGTCGGTTGAATGACTGACTGACCTATTGATTGAATGAACAATTGGATGGATGGATGAATGACTGAATGAGCGATTGGTGAAGTGTTTCAATTGAGGGTGTTTGAAAGTGATGAGATGAACGACCAGCTGATACTCTCCAATGCACAGCACCACACAGAGTCTGGAGACTGGGTCCTAACAGGAATAAACATCACACCCATCGTCACATAGGACAGCAAGCTGAACGAGTGGTGGCAGTCAGTGAACACACACACTTACTCACTCACTCACACACACACGTGAGTGCGGAACACAGTGAATCGGTCAACCAGTTATCAGATGTTTGATGTGAGAGTGGAGAGTGATGAATGTTTGTTGACAGACCTACCTTGTGGTGGACGTTGGTATTTTCTTGGATGTGTTGGAGCGTGAGGACCTGAAAACAAGTGGAACAGTGGTTGTTGATCAATATGAAACTCTGTAGATTACATGATATTTGTGGAGGAGTGAGTGGGTGAGTGAGTGAGTGAGGGAATGGTTGATTATGTGATATGGAACAAATGCGTGATGACATTCAACGAGTGATTGTGAGAATTGATGGTGTTGTAAGAGTGAGTGAGCGAATGAGTGATTGAGTGTCTGAGTAAGTAATTTGGCTGTGGAGTGCGTGAATGTGTTGGCGAATGTGTGTGTGTGTTCGGAGGAATGACTGATGTTTGGTACTGGTCAAGATTATTGAAATAAACGAGCATAAGGAATAGAATTAGTTGGTGTAGTGACTTACTACGAGCACGTGGTGGTGATCTGGGTGGGTGGGCTGTTCTTGTTTCTCTCCTCGATGGTTTCGGACGTCCAGTTGACTTGGTGGTGGCAGGCGAATCTGTGGAATAAAACAAGAGTACATGTGTACTGTTCACAGTGTGAACACGGAAGCACACTATTCAAGTGATGCACAGTAGGAAAGCATTCCCACACAAAGTTCAATGCACACCAACTCGTTTGAAGAAACGTTCAGCATTGACTACAGACACACCGTATCGAGTGGAGGTGGGTGAGAAATATTATGTATGTGAATGGACGACTGTTTGATTCACAAAGCACTGTGTTTTCAAACAATGAGCAATGTCTGTGAAGATTGGAGGTGATGGTGAAACGTGAGGGTGATGGAGAGGACTAAAGAAACAGTGTTTGAGCAATGAACAGCATAAATGAAGTGAGACATGTGAGTAGTGGTTGAATAGTGAATGAACTAACCTGGTGTTGCTGAAGCTGGTGGTGGTGCGTCTGGTGCTGCAGGTGCTCCTGGAGCTGTCGGTGAATCCGGTGCGGCTGGTGCAGCTGGTGCAGCTCAGGTGATCCGACTGGAGCTGAGGGTGCGCCATCTACATTGAAAAACAGTAACGAAACAATGTGTTGTCGGTTTAAGTTAAGTTAAGTTCAATTACAGCAATCTCATTCTGTTCGCCTCTCCATTGGGTGTGTGCAAATCGACCACTGACTTGATGAGTACCACTACCTTACTGCCTAACTGCCTAACTGATTGACTGAATGACTGACTGATTGACTGACTTGGTTGTGAATAATGACAAGCGAACGTGAGCATTGAGACGAATGTTCTCCTGAGGTGAGTGAAAGAATGTTCGTACGATTGTCAGCTGCGAAATACTTTGGGGCTCGACGCTTCCACTCACATGGTTTGAATTGTGTGAGTGGACTGTGATCGACTGCACTGGTGTCGGAACAACATACAGAGTAAGTGAGTCAGCGAGTAAGTGAGTGAGTGAGTGAGTGAGTGAGTGAGTGAGTGAATGAATCATCGGAGTGATGGATTGACGGATGGAAGGATATATGATTGAATGGATTGGTGAATGACCAATCGAATGAATGAACGATCGAATTAATGGCTGGATGAATGAATGAATGAGTGAAAGTGGTCCGTGTCTTTTGGTTTGAAGCTCACCTCCATCACAGTGAACAACATCCAGATAGTTCACAGCGAAGACGAAAGTCAATACTGCCACCTGTGTGTGAGAGAGAGAGAAAGAGAGTGAGAGTTTTGGTTGGTTAGATGAATGAATGCCTCACCAATGTTCTTTGCATTTGTACGTTCAGTGATTTGTGATGTTTCAGTGAGTTGTGGACTAGAATTTATACGTTTGTGAAGTTGTCCATTTGTCGGTCAACCAATTGAATCTTAGTCTTCAAAAAATCGTTACTGACATTGTGACGTTTGATCGGTGAAGAAAGTGTCATTTCACTTCGATTGTGTGGAGCATTCTGTGAAATCAATTCACGGATTGAGTGACAGAATGCGAGGTTTGCTTGTCTGTATTGTCCAGATATTTGGTGTAGGAAGGAT
>NC_031495.1:50805761-50915051 GCF_000237925.1 Schistosoma mansoni
GCACTGTGATGGAGGTGAGCTTCAAACCAAAAGACACGGACCACTTTCACTCATTCATTCATTCATCCAGCAATTAATTCGATCGTTCATTCATTCGATTGGTCATTCACCAATCCATTCAATCATATATCCTTCCATCCGTCAATCCATCACTCCGATGATTCATTCACTCACTCACTCACTCACTCACTTACTCGCTGACTCACTTACTCTGTATGTTGTTCCGACACCAGTGCAGTCGATCACAGTCCACTCACACAATTCAAACCATGTGAGTGGAAGCGTCGAGACCCAAAGTATTTCGCAGCTGACAATCGTACGAACATTCTTTCACTCACCTCAGGAGAACATTCGTCTCAATGCTCACGTTCGCTTGTCATTATTCACAACCAAGTCAGTCAGTCAATCAGTCAGTCAATCAGTTAGGCAGCTAGGCAGTTAGGCAGTAAGGTAGTGGTACTCATCAAGTCAGTGGTCGATTTGCACACACCTAATGGAGAGGCGAACAGAATGAGATTGCTGTAATTGAACTTAACTTAAACCGACAACACATTGTTTCGTTACTGTTTTTCAATGTAGATGGCGCACCCTCAGCTCCAGTCGGATCACCTGATCAGCAACCAGCTGCACCAGCTGCACCAGCCGCACCGGATTCACCGACAGCTCCAGGAGCACCTGCAGCACCAGACGCACCACCACCAGCTTCAGCAACACCAGGTTAGTTCATTCACTATTCAACCACTACTCACATGTCTCACTTCATTTATGCTGTTCATTGTTCAAACACTGTTTCTTTAGTCCTCTCCATCACCCTCACGTTTCACCATCACCTCCAATCTTCACAGACATTGCTCATTGTTTGAAAACACAGTGCTTTGTGAATCGAACAGTCGTCCATACACATACATAATATTTCTCACCCACTTCCACTCGATACGGTGTGTCTGTAGTCAATGCTGAACGTTTCTTCAAACGAGTTGGTGTGTATTGGATTTTGTGTGGGAATGCTTTCCTACTGTGCATCACTTGAATAGTGTGCTTCCGTGTTCACACTGTGAACAGTACACATGTACTCTTGTTTTATTCCACAGATTCGCCTGCCACCACCAAGTCAACTGGACGTCCGAAACCATCGAGGAGAGAAACAAGAACAGCCCACCCACCCAGATCACCACCACGTGCTCGTAGTAAGTCACTACACCAACTACTTCTATTCCTTATGCTCGTTTATTTCAATAATCTTGACCAGTACCAAACATCAGTCATTCCTCCGAACACACACACACACATTCGCCAACACATTCACGCACTCCACAGACAAATTACATACTCAGACACTCAATCACTCATTCGCTCACTCACTCTTACAACACCATCAATTCTCACAATCACTCGTTGAATGCCATCACGCATTTGTTCCATATCACATAGTCAACCATTCCCTCACTCACTCACTCACTCACTCACTCACTCACTCACTCACTCACTCCTCCACAAGTGTCGTGTAATCTACAGAGTTTCATATTGATCAACAACCACTGTTCCACTTGTTTTCAGGTCCTCACGCTCCAACACATCCAAGGAAATGCCAACGTCCACCACAAGGTAGGTCTGTCAACAAACATTCATCACTCTCCACTCTCACATCAAACATCTGATAACTGGTTGACCGATTCACTGTGTTCCGCACTCACGTGTGTGTGTGAGTGAGTGAGTAAGTGTGTGTGTTCACTGACTGCCACCACTCGTTTAGCTTGCTGTCCTATGTGACGATGGGTGTGGTGTTCATTCGTGTTAGGACCCAGTCTCCAGTCTCTGTGTGATGTTGTGCATTAGTGAGTATCAGCTGGTCGTTCATCTCATCACTTTCAAACACTCTCAATTGAAACACTTCACCAATCGCTCATTCAGTCAATAATCCATCCATCCATCCATCCATTCGTTCATTTAATCAATAGGTCAGTCAGTCAGTCATTCAACCGACTAACTAGTGTGTTCACTCATCTATATTTGCATACTTCTACTTACAGTCAGTATGTCAGTCAAATCAACTCCTCTTCAACCTTCTCACCATGTTTGTGTTTATTTCATTTGCCTTTTAGATGGTAGAAAATCGGTGCAAATTCTGAGGTGAACGCAGCCAGTGTGTTCATCAATGACAGTTCCCTCACTTTTACATATGTATCCAATGACAATTGAATAAAATGTTAGGCCTTGAACCTTGTGTTTTTTGCGTTAGCTGGCCCCTTTGCTTGCCTGTTCTTCTGAATGTTGTGTTGAGCGAAACTGACTGCCACTCTCCTGTAGATGTCTGTGTCCGTTGGTGAACTCACAATCAACTTTGGCCGTGCGGTTTGCAGACTTACATCTTTCATCTCTTGTTGTCTCTGTTTCGCTATTCGCAATTATATACAAATCTTCGTTTTTTTTAATATTCCTTCGATCTCATACATTTAGTTGCCTTTATCCTCTTGAACAGAATTTAGCAGAATAACATATACTCATTTTATTTCATAAGGTTCCCATTAGCTGCTTGCAACTTACAATATCTAAAATAAAAATTACTGTAAAGTTTACATACTTACATACACAGTAAAATCGATATATATCATCATGGTGTAGTAATTGGATTGAAGACATATAAAGAGTGTCGTAAATAGATTTAATATGTGAGAGAAGATTCTGGATCATCAGAAATAGTAACAAGGAATTGTAGAGACTAAATAAGTAATTGATTGTATAATGAAGTAACTGAACATAAATTAATAACAATTAAGAATAATAACA
Organism: Schistosoma mansoni; assembly: GCF_000237925.1. Lineage (NCBI taxonomy): Eukaryota > Metazoa > Platyhelminthes > Trematoda > Strigeidida > Schistosomatidae > Schistosoma > Schistosoma mansoni. The sequence continues at coordinate 50,808,549 of NC_031495.1, forward strand.
TGAGTTGAGACTAGTCAGTTAAAAAATAGATAATGTGGTTATGACTTCGAGATAACTGATGAGATTAAAATAGGAGAGAGAGGAGAAAATTGCAAAACATGATGTAATAAACTGACGATAAAGTCACCATGATATAGAAAGATTTGCAATTGTTTCATTTTACATACAAAAGTCTGGATTTAGTCGTTCAATAGCTATGGATTAGACGAATTTGAGAAGAACAGCACTTGACTGTCGATTGATGATACTGAAAGATTTTAGTCTATCAACTTAACACCCTGTGTCACACAGATGCTTTGCAATAGCACTGCTAAAAGCCTTGAATCCCATTGATCTAAGATCTTTCGGGATATGTTCTTGGGATCGAACGTAAGCCCTTCTTACTGTTCTACCAGTTTAACTGCTCTGACAGGTACATATAAATTTATATACGCAGTTGGCGGCAACGTGTAAGGTGTACCTATCGATCTTTGATTGTAGTGAGGAACACATTGTTTTGTACAAGTTAATCAGCTTGGCTGCAGGATAAGTTGTGGTCAGTGTGCTTTTTAATTATCTGTTTATTGTAGCTGCAATATGATCACCTTTAAATTTAAGTTCAATGAAAATTGGTTTCTTATCTACCGTGGTTCCTTTGGGCGTTTTGTCTTTACTTTTCCAGAACTCCTCAAAACATTTCTCTGGGTACCCATTATTCCTTAGGCATTTTTTCACGTTCCTTAATACTGCTTCTAGTGTATCCGTAGTGCATGTCCTTTCCGTTCTGTGAAACAGTGTTTTTATCAGTGCCTTTTTGTAACTGATTGGACAAAAGCTGTTAAAATTCAGAGAACTACCATCCGATGTATCTTTTCGATAAACTGGACGTTGAATTGTACCATCCTCCCTCCGTTGTATGACAATGTCGGGAAAGTAAAAATTATCATCCTTTTCCCGTTCCATAATAAACGTGATTTTCCTTCTATCTCGCCGTTGTGTTTACTTTTTTACTGTGCACTTTCAAACCTTATATGTCCTAATGGATCCTCGTTAGCTACAGCTTTTGCTGTTGTTCATGGAATCTCTCATTATTATCACATTATAAATATTAATATCCTACCTTCTCTCTTATAAATCTACATCTTTCTTCTTCCGAAAGCGATTTTCTTGGATACATTATATCTCCATCACATGTTTGTAAAACCTCTTGTTCATTAGCTATTCGTTAATGTGCACCACGTTATCATGTAACTTCACTGACAGAATCATTTCCAGTACATAAAATCCTGTTTTGAGTAGAATAGGCTTCTAATAACTGATGTATTCAGCACCATTATAAACAAGTACATTTTATGTACACATATGGAAATGTTGCTTGAGAGATTGTCTACTAGAAGATATTCGTCGATAAAAAATAATGCTCCTCTCTCTCGAAATGCTTCTCTACACTAAAACACTCGAAACTAAATCAATTTCGAATTCAATTCTTGTCTAATGTGTCCTTTAGACTAGTCCATTCAGTATCCAGTCATGAAAAGTGTTAAGTGTTATCGACTTCCCATATCTCTTTTAGAGTATGTTCAACTACTTTTCAATTATAAATTCCAAGGACTTATACCTCATAGAATATATATTGTAACAATATGAAAAATAAATGAAAATGTTATATAGCCTAAATTCGATGTTTATTTATTGCTGTTCTATCATTAATTTTCAAAAATTTATGGTTTCATGTTAATTTAACCTTAGGTTCATCAATGCCAAACTTAATTTAAAATAATAGTTGTTTCATTGGTTTAGGTTTTTCTTTAACATGTCGCCAAGTCATGTATACAAATTTTAATAATTATAATAACAACACTCCAGTTTTCTTCCTCCAACGGTTTATTCATTTCTGATATTAATTTCCTTTAAGCTAACGTTTTGAGCTATAATTAGGCGCACTGATTTTACTTAAACCATCAATGAAAACCGGAAACTAAAAATGAATAACTTTATCGTTTTACTGTAAGACATTACCTGTTCACATTCCCTTCCTAGCCAACAATCTAACTCAGAGCTTTCAAGCCTGTTGACTGGAGGTTGTCCGATGTCTTAAATGAATGGTTAAGAATCAATAGCAAATGCTAATTGTCCGTTACAGTTACTTTAAGAAGATGAGTTATGGTATGTGCAGTAGTATTTTAACACTATTTATTATTGACCACGACTAAATTTAGTAATTGATCCAACTACAAATCATAACTCTTTCTTGCTATGTATTTCAACTGCACGATATTGTAAAGACTGTACGTTTGTTACATTTCGACCCTTTCCTGTCTACCAGTTGCGATTAAACGACTCTTCAGTTTATTATTATTATATCAGTAGTATTCTAATTTGTTACTTTCATCTTGTATATATAGGTGAGACTATATGTAAGCGCCTGTGTCACATAAATCAGATAACCAGTAATCAATTCATTGAGAACTGGAAAACTTCCCGCTAACGAAATAAGGATAAATGTCTATGGAACGGGAAGGTTCGTTTTCAATAAGCTACCTAATTATTTGGCGTAAGACAGAAAGCTATTTGAAAATTTCATTAACCTATGTTAATTACATAAACATTGCAAGTTACCAAAACTCTGATCATTCTATCTACTTCCGACATTTTTTCAAAGTGCACTGAATATTCTGTGTAAGTGAATCAAGTTTATATACTTAAATGACTACATGTGCATTTTCTTCTTTCTTTTATACCTGTCTCTCTCGTTCGCGTATGCGGACTCTTCTAAATGATCTACAAACAAATAACAAGTTCACACTTCACTATTTTCTTCGGAACCTGTTCTTTCAATTACTGAATCGACACAATAATTATCTGTTGGAAGAGTCCCAAGAATATCCCTCGTCAAAATCTCTAGCGGCCCAGATATGCTTGACGTTTTGTCCAATCAGCTTTGGAAAGAGTCTTCTCAGAAACATTTAGAAAATGCAGAATCCCGTGTCACAGTTCTGACTGGATATTTAGACATGCTGTTAATAGACTTAGCATGGTTCTAGAAGTTTCCAGAATCCCAAGGTTGTGTGTAACTCTGTAAATCCCCTCGTTTTTTCTGTGCATTGACTAACGTTGGTGTAAAGCGTTCTTTTTGTACTTCACCCCTCCTCTCTTTTGTTCAATTTTCCGTGTGGATTTAGCTTAGGGTTATTGGCAAACAGCTATAAAATCGGATCGAGTGTCTACTAAAGAGATCCAACATTATCAACAAGTGAACCATATACTTCAATGATACTTCTAGAATACTTCTTTCTATGAAATCTATGTTGCACAAGTACTATACTTTTACTGCAACCACAAACCGATCAAAGTTGGTTGGTCGCACACTGTTGTGGACGAATTGAAATAAGACTTATACACTGTTAGATCCTGCTTTAGTGATCTAGAGGTCAAGCATTCGTACGGGAGACTGAAGGACCTGGATTCGACTCCCGCATCCGCTGTCATCAATGAGCACTGCTGATAAGTCCCACACTAGGAAAAAACAGCTGTCTAGTGCTTCAAGGTTTTCAGTGGTTGTCTGACTTGTATTAGTTTATGATTTAAACAAAATTCAATAATCTCCACAACCTTAAACTGACATGTATAATTTCGTGTAAAAACATTATGAATATTATAATTTATTTGAACAGTTGTCAGTTAATTCAACCACCCGCTTAATACATTGTTAAGCTACATTAACCTTTGAAATTAAATACGATTTTATAACTTAGGCATCCCAATTACTACAACGATCATCACAGTTACTACAACTGAAATTGAACTATACTATGCATCACATAGAAAGCCAACAATAGTTAGTCATTGTTTAACCAACCTTTTCTTTACAGTTTTATTACATTAAAACTTATTACAAAATGATTTCAACTAATTTGAAAGTCTTTCTAATCTAGAACAAAATTTTATAAAACACAATAACAAAGTACAAAGTCATCTATTCGACTTTGAACTGTACTGTTTGTGTGATGGCTGATTGATTGTTGAAATGAAAAATAATCAGAGCAAAGTTCAAATTTCCATGCTAATCGCTAACAGTTTAGTATTTAATTCATATCACTATTATCTTTATACAAAGAAAAAACATAAATCTATCCCATTATCACCTTCTGTACAGTTCTATGATAATAATAAATATGATTTCATGATGATAATCTTTAATAATAATGGATAAAGTTAATTAAATACTAAATTCTAGTCAAATAAGAAGCACATCAATAACACATGAAATCAACCTCCTTCCCGAAACGTCAATTTTTGTCAACTATATCAGTTTTAGACCAGTAGCTTAATATTTGAAGCAATTAACATTCAAGTAGTAGGCCAAAATTGACACCTCATTCCACAGAATTCAACTTGGCCAGGTAAGTATTCTCATAAGGATTCACACATACATATATACACAAAGCGATTTCATATATCCAGTATCTTGGCAGATAATTATAAATTTAAAGAAGACTTGGTTATATCACAAGTTCAACACTATTAATCTTCTACTTCCAAATATCTTAGTAGCATACAGTTCAACCAGACACTTATTCTTTTCCTAAAATAATTTACATATAGTGGGACAAAGTAAATTAATGATGAATGAGATAAAGTAAATCGCTTAATAAATCTATAGCCTGCATTAACACATATTCTTCTAATATACGTTGTGAGTATGTTCTTATTTCAAGCTATTAGTAGTACGAAAATAAACCATAGCTTTAATAAACAATACTTCAGAAAAGTTATCCCAAAACACAAAACGAGCCTAGTATTTGATTGGGATTCATGAATCGATTGATATCAGACCACCATTGAAAACCTGGAAGCACTGGACGGTCGTTTTGTACTAGTATGTGACTTCTCAGTAGTGCCCACTCACGATCGTGCTCGCAGGATTTCGTACTTTCGTGGATTAGTTGAATTTGGACGTCAACACCGTTGGATACAGGCTCAATGGTTTGGAGGTTAAGCGTTCGCGTGCGAGACCAAAGGGCCTGGGTTTGATCCTGCGAGAGGTAACATGGATGCGCATTACTGAGTCCCATACTCGGACGAAACGGCCATCCAGTGCTTCCAGATTTTCAATCAATCGATTCATTATTTCAATCAAAAACTTAACAATCGCCACAACCACATACTGATAAGTAGCTTCGTAGTTGAACTACTTAACTTTCTACCATTGAGTCACAAATTCGAATGTGGCTTCATCTATTTGGGTTTAGGAGCAACAAACTAATCCCCAGCAAATGAATTACTATAATAAGTCACTGGTCTATATTTTCTGTTTGTGATAATAACATAGTATTATCAATGAGTAACTGTCTGAGTCGTGATTTGGTCGACTGATATCAGTCAAACATCATATTTGCATGACCACGCTTGATATATACACATGTGACAATGTGTTTATGTGTAACTCTCTACGCTTGGGAGAGTATACATCGATATACATGTAGACAAGTTCATTAATGAGAAGTCAGAATTAGAACAAATGAATAAAAGTAATCCTTTCCGTAAGATAAAAGTCTAGTCCGATTCTAGAGAAAACTAAATTGTTGTCCTTTTTCAACAGTTTTGCTGACCTGAACGAGTAGAAACATCCGAAGTGAACATTTTTTTTAAAATAACCAAAGAGAATATACTCGTTTACTGATAAGTTGTATATATACACAAAATAAGTCAACAATGTATTTCGATACTCGATACCTTAAAAACGCTTTCTGATATAAAGCAACTTTACTTCACAAAACCACTGGATCAGTTTGAACCTATACAAACACACGGAGTAATTAAAGGCAATTAAAACACGACAAACAGTTTTATGTGCATGAATGAAATACATTTATGTAAAATATGACATACGTGTGGTAGACATAGAGAATTACCTACAGAATAAATCAACCCTATCTTGATTATGTAATAATCATTATAACAATAAACAATAATAATAACGATAGTAATCATAAATAGTATTATTATTATTAGTATCATACTCCTGGAATCTGTGACGAAAAGGCCTGTAAATCAAGAGAGGGTGAAGGAAATACAAACAAGAAAGAATATCCATAAACAAACAAACAATAAATTAGACATGCTCATGTACTTGGATGGATTTTTCAGTGTCACATGTATATATGTATACATACATATTTGTGTGTGTGTGTCCCTAGTATAGGAGTAGGACAGTAAAAGAAACACCTTTTTTACACACTTATACGGAGCATACAGATACAAATAAAAGTGACCGGGGTATACAAAATGTGCCGAATTTACTACAAAGACCAAAAAATATGTATGCTAGTTGAAAATATATATTAATTGGTACTACTGCTAGACATGGTAGTGGTAATGGTAATTGTGACCACTAATATTACTGCTGCTACCAAGCACCAATAATAATAGTAATGCTGATAGTAGTAATAGCAGTATGAATTAGTAGTAGTGATATTATTAGTAGCACATTTTCTGTGCTGTGATCAGAACAGGAGCTGGAGAGAGAAAGAGTAATAGAATCATAAGGAACATGAAAGAACTTGGGAAATGGATTTTTTCAGAAAAGAAAAGGGAGAACACACAAGAATAAGAGGAATATGTAGTAATAGAAAAAAGAGGAGACGAAGAAGAGGAGAAAGTAGGACGGACAGTATAACATATTCATCAGTTTTAATAATATTCTATTTATTATTATTAGCATTATTAAAACAAGAAAAATAAATAATAAAAGTGAGAACTATACAAGAAATTACAATTCATACATTGGCGCCTAATTGAACAAAGAGAAAAGTCGATAGACTCAGTTATATCTATAATAATTGAGATACAGAAAACTTGCTTTTCTTCACTTGTACAGGTAGTGTGTTTACCAAACAAAAATCAACAAGTATACACTTCGACCTTTCTACGTTGACTAAAACACTTACAGTATATCATGAATTGTATACGTTTATGTGTATGTATGTGTAATTATGTGGAGGACAGACTATAGAGTACAGGACAACGTATGTATAGGATAATTATGACAAATAGTCATTATTGGTTAAATTAAGTAGACGGTTAGTAGAAACATGTTGTTTTTGTGCAGTACACGCTGAAGATAGAGATGACAATGCAGAAGATACAAATGAAGGGGTGGAGGAGGAAGAAGAATACGAAAAAGATATCGAGGCTGATGTTGACGACAATGAAAAAGAAGATGAACAGGGAAAAGAGACAGAGGGGATAAGTTGTGGGGCATCTAAATTCACAGACAGACCAGAAGCAGAAGTAGACAACAATGATGAGGAGGAAGTAACATTAGCAATCATAGTCGTGGGAATTTTATCACAATCAACAGTAGTAGTAGTATTACAAGTACTAGTACTACTAGTAGCAATAGTAGTAATAATATTCGATTTAATATCTTTAATTATATCTGAAGAATACAACAAAGATGATGACGATGATGATGAAGATATCGTGGAAAGTGAGTCTCTAGAAGAAATTTTAAACGAATTTGAAAATTTACCAGGATTATTCGTTGAATCATTATCACTGATACAATCACCACTACCGGGAACAACAGCATTTACACTAAGGACAGGTACAACCGGAAATATATTCGAATTCGACATCGGATTCGACGGTGGGATCGAAGACGATGGTGGTGGGGAACTAGAGGATGATAGTTTAATGTTTTCATGATTAGTTAAATCAATTGCTCTTGGTCTCCCAGGTCTACCTCTAGTTCGACCACCTCTGTTTGTATTCATTGACTTTACAGAATTCGTGACATGATAATTTTGTAAATTATAATGAATTGAAGACTCTGATCTTGAATCTGATTTTATAACTGAATTATTTGATATCATTCTATGGTCATTATTAATTATAATCTCTGATGTAGATGATGTTGTTGAAAATGGTCTATCGCGTGTATGAGATCTCAGCTCTGAATTCACTTCTGATTGAAGGTTGACTAAATTTTCTTTATTGTTGGTGCTATTATCATCATTGTTATTATTATTATTATTATCATTACTTGTCAACAGGACAGACAAAGCATCTTTTATTCCATGGAATAACATATTTTTAATTTGTAATTTATCTTCGTGATTTTGATGTGTCGGTGATAGCTGACGAAATTCTTCCATTAATTGAAAACATTGAGGTAAATGTTCCGGTGAGACAAAATCTACAGCCGCTTTGATACAACTATTTAAATTTCGTACCTATTATATATAAATATACATAAATCAATGAAGAGTAAGTTAACGAATTAAAAATCGGTTAAATAAACAAACATGTGAGGATAGTTTCTAAAAAACAAACATTTATGCTTGTTGTGGTTTTCCATCTCAAAATGACCTTTTTGGGGTAACCATTGAGATTCAAGAAGCACTAGATAGCTGTCTCGTTCTAGTAATTAACTATTTAACAGTGCTCATCCAAGATCCTATCGGGGATGGAGCTCATGACCTTGAAAACCTAAAATGACTGAGTACTGAAGAACACCTCAATACTTATGAGTTGGAAACCAAATGTTTCACATTTCCAGTTTCAGTCAATTCAAGATACAGAACTACGATCATCCTAATAAGTTACTGATAACGATTGTTTTGCTCCTACTACAACTTCCATATATAACTCGGATTTCACAGAATCTTCCTATTTATAAGTTTGAATAACAAAAACATCCAAGATAGTAGCAAAATACCATGAATTCATCCATTTCGTGAACTCTCCCCAGCTGCTCAATACTTTGAGAGTTCATTTAGAACTAAGTCACCAATAAACACAATGTGATACTATTGCCCGGTGGTTGGTTGAAATCAGAACTGTGAACCACCTGGATGCTAACTCACTGGTGAAAGCGTTAAGCAATATCCATGAAGTCCGAAAGTCATGGGTCCACAATTCTGAAGCGTCTATAAACTAGTGAACCAACATCATGCTTTTCTAGTCCCTCAGTGTTGCTAATCGAATGTTGTCAATCAAATTTCAATGTAACCACTAGCCTCAGTGACTTGATATCACGTGCACCATTCTTCTACGCTAGGTGGTTAGAGGCAACCGGTAGAAAACTCTGTACTGGTGAGTGTCAACTAGCACGAAACCTGGGGCATCCAGGGTTCCTTAAACAACTACCATCAGCTGTCTAACATCACCATCATTCACTAGATTTCAATAAGTCAGGAAAATCACTCACTAAATACAGATCTACCCACACAATTTTTAAAAATACACCATTTCTATAAGGACTAGTGATGCTATCCATTTGCACAAACCAAGGAAGGTGAAGAATCCGCGTTCAAATTTGCAACCTACCACTACTACTTCCGGTTGAAATTTGAATAGTATTGTCAATAAGCCATCGTTTCATGTTTAACAACTTGACAAAAAGTGAACGCTGTATATACCTTCAGAAAAATAATCACATTGATTCACTAAACATTTAATAGTAATCTAAAAATTAGACAGTTTCTTCTTTTTTTACTAACGTGTCTTTGATATAACCTCAACCTGGTGAAATATGCTTGAATCAATGATACTGATCCCTACAACTCAGCGAACTGATACCTTAACGGTTATCAATCCATATAGAATACCTCTGCAACTAAGCCACAAATCAGAACAGGAGAAAAAAACACTCAATGTACTTTCCAAATACAAATCACAGAATCATGATGCACTATACATAAACAACAAGCCATGTAACTAAAACGTCCACGGTAAAAATCCTAATAAAATAGACCTACTAACTAATTGACAATAACTTCGAAACAGAATAAGATATAATGAAAGTTAATAAGTCAAATGGAAGTGTTTAGAATTTTTAAAAGAAAATAAAAGTCTCACAAACTAAGTGTTTGGATAAACACATGTTAAAGTAGTATATAAAGGTAAATCTGAATATATAAATACCATACATCCACCGCTGCGTAAAATGTTTGTAACTTAATAGCAATATCGAGATAATCCTCAAAGGATGCGCATATGCCAAAGGAAACTGATCAATTGCAGTTCTAAACATCAGTGGGAAAACAAATACATATATGAATTAAAATCCACCCCATTTCACAGGGTAGTGGCTATCTGAACTCAGTAGCTAAGTGGATACCGTGATGACGTTAAAGCAAATGGTGATGGTTTCGAGCCCCGGAATGAACACCAACTCACTCTAAGATGTAAGCACATCCAGCTAACGAGTCAAAAATAGGACGAAATGCTCATCCTGGATTCCACTGCTAGCGACTGTCTTTCACTGCTTAATAGTGATCTTGTTTTAACAAGGGTAAATAGGTATAAACTATAACATCACGCGGAATAGTAGAAGTGAAATATACAGAGGGCACATTGCTTTTTTTTAAGAAAAAAATAGTACGACCTAACTTTGAGTATGACAACAAAAAAGGAAGAAGGAGTTAAAATACTACCTGATGAGCAGCACCGGCTGGAATGAATACAGCATCACCATGAAATTGTACAATAGTACATGGTTGAATACCCGTACAATCATATAAACGATCTAATAATGATTGGTCCATGTAAAATAATTGATCGTGTATTGGATCACTGCCTGATTCCACTGGTGTACCAGTTTCATTTTCACTTACTCTTGATAAAAATTCTCTTAAACCATTTGAATCTTCCGGTAGAAATATATGCCATAATGCTCCTGGGATATCTATAACAAATAAATTGGGAATATACTTTTCATACAATCAAACCATGGAATAATAATAATAATAGTAATAATAATAATAATAATATGGGACTTAGTGATGAAGCTCTAGTTAGAGGTAGTGATAGGTAGACTTCATCCGTATCCGTTACAAAATAATGAGAATGTACATTGGTTTCCTGAGTACAGGAAATAATTGACGTCGGGAATACGTAAATCGTTGGACAATAATCCAAAGATAATGAACCCGCCATCATAACTTAAAACTTCACGTTTCATCTTTATTTGGATCGTGACGGCACATTAGCGAAGACTTTCATACAGAATAACCAAACATATTCCTAGTGTACCTTGATTTTCAATGAATGTCAAGAAGGAAAATGAGCTAACAAAGCTGACTAATTTGGATAATGCAATAAGAAGATGGAGATTATTGGAATTATGTCATATATTAGCACAATATATTTCGAAACATGTCATACTGGATAATAAATCAGTATTACCAGGATAGGTCTTAACAAGTATATATGTGATCAGATTGTCCGAATTTTATTACGCTAATATCTCATATAGTTCTGATGATCTTTGTCTTCTTATTACACAAAACAAACTAATCAGAGTAACTAGTTGTTTTAAATGACTAACTGACAACGGTAAAATGAAGTCCAAGCGAAAATTTACACTGACTGATCATTGATCACTGTAATGTTTACCGTAATCTTCGATTACTGATCAAATTCTACCAATCAAGATACCAATAAACATTAGTTTACGTATCAACCCTACAGAAATTCAGTGGATTACCGAAAACCCACCTACGTGATAACAACTATGACTATGATACTGAGGTTAAACGGATTCAAATCTAACGAAGAGTGTAAGTCCCCCGAAGATTTCAGGTACACCCTTGGTAGCCAATGTCAACTACTAAACCGTCAAGATCCAAGGATTCTCTGCTTTTATCCACCCAATATTAAATATAGGTTTTCATAATACTAAACATTGACACAGAAACGACCACTACTGACTTTGAAAAAAGTGCTTAGCTATCTAGTAGATTACATTCATCATTTTTTATAATAAAAGTAATTTGATCAATAAGAAACGTTCAGAAATAAATAATGGCATAACCTACCTTCGGAGTCAGTTTCATGAGTAGTAGAACTAAAAGTAGTAGTAGTATTGTTAGTGTTATTATTATTATTCTCATTAGTATGTACATCAGTTTGATGTGATTTAATTTTATTCAACCAATTTAAAACTCTTTCCAGATAATTATCATCAATATGTGCACTTGTTAATGTGTTCACAATTGATTCAGCATTAGTTAACATTTCATTCAGTGAATCTGTCGGTTGTCCCACATACAACATAACATTTACAGCATCAGCTATATCTACATGCAAATTTGTTGTACTAATCTGCAAACAAAAATAAAAGAAATGAAAAAAATGTAGATAAAATCAGTTGAAATGTGATGTTGGTATAGAACTCAAAATAATTGTCTGTTGCCAACATCCAAGTCAGAATTTTACGATACAAACGTCAAGACAATTTCACTGTATAGAGCTGAAATATGAAGAACTACTACAACCATTATCAAAAATGGTACAAGTATTTATAAACACTTCTCTATACGAGAGGAAATTAGGAAAAGATGCTGAAGGTATATAGTGCACACATTGAGGAGACCACCAAACTGAATAACAAAAAAAGCCCTAAATTGGGATATCCAATGAAAAAGGGAAAGAGAAGAGCCGAAGAACATATCACTCTGGGGATTCAAGGGAGAAATCAAAAGAGTGAATAGCATTCGGAAACAACATAAAAGGAGAATCCAGGACAGAGAACGTTGGAGACACCCGGTCGGGGACTTATGCTCCACCTGGGGTAGCTGGCATAATTAGGTTAGCAAGTAAGTATATGCTGGAAGGTATGGAGTTATGGGATTAAGCGAAAAAATCTGAATACAAGTTCTAATTTATATACCATTGTAAGTTAAAGTCAAGTTAAGAAAGATTTTCGGGCTGCTACTGATGATATTGTCTAGGAAGAGAATAAATATATGGTGCAATTAAACTGTGCAGCCAAGCTATAGGCAAAATAACACGAGTATTGTCTGTATTGCAATCGTCGAACAGATTATATCACTAGTACAAAAGATTTATAAGTGAATATGTTATATCCTAGTGAAGACGTAAGTAGAGGTAACTCCCAGGACCTATTAATGGACTATTATTCTATATGTATTCTTGTTGTTTAACTATTGAGTAATTAGATTGTGTATATCTCTGTTCATCTTATTATAAGCTTCATTTTGACCTATGAATTATTACTGTACGATTTACTGTCCCTAAATTATATTCAGTTTATTGATTATTGTATCCCACGTTTACAGCCACATTTGGCTTGATCTTGTACAAGTATTGTTTTCTATTTTATGGGTAATGCAGTCTGTCTGTCTAGTATATAAACAGAGTATGCTTGAAATAAATGATTCGCATAGATTCATATAGCAGAAGCTGTAATTGGTGTTCTGGACTCAATTGGAAAGGCTAGGCGGACAAGGGGCCAATAAGGACGTTAGACTGCTCATACCAGTTGAACGTCATTGATTTGGCACAGTGTTAAGATTAGACAAGTCGTATTCCGATTGGTGGATAACTCACATGATAAAAGCCAGACATAAGACCACAGCAAATTAGCATACGTCCTACTTTTTATTAAGTCATAGCAGAATCAGTTAAATTTTCAAAGAACCTATAGTTAGAAAGCCCAATACAATAGTTTATCCTTATCTAATTTTAGTAGGAAACCGAGCTAGCAACTAGTACTGATGATTATATGAATGGGCTAACATTTGAACTCAATAGTTCATTAGATAATATATTATCATTTGAAGTGAAAGTTTCTGGATTCAACTCCAGGCACATCCAAATGACAATTTCTAGATAGAATGAGATGTGCGTTATCCATTATTTAGTTTTAATAAAAGACATAAATATCTGTTAGTAATATACAATCTATAAATAAACATCAAGGTAAAATACTCTTTTTTGTCTAAATTCTATTTTCTGGTTTGTTTTCTACAGATTAACTAATGTTCCATCATTACAAGAAAATAATAATATCCGTCATTCCAAAAAAAAACAAACAAAAATACACAACAAAACATCCTTTCAACGATACTGTATCAAATCAAAATTTAAATATGACGATCAATACAACAGCAACAAAAAAAAGATGTGAACAAAGCCAACAGGTATTTTAAATATTATCATCATCATCTATCGATCTATTCATAACAAAATCGGCCAATTTGGAATTAATCACGCATGCATATAATTCACACATCAATAAACATACTTATGCATACATACCTACATACATACATACACATATACAGGGTAATGTTTAATGGAGCAGACATAAACAAAGATATTAAATATACATGTACAATGAGAATTAGATTCAAGTCCACATTGTGATAGACAGATACTATTTTGTAGCATACAAGACAAAAAAACAGATTATGTAACGTTTAATAAATTGATTAATTATTACATAATGCACAAGTAACAGTGAGAAATTAATTTAAACAAAGATTTGGACATTTGGCATTTGTTTCATTTCGATCTTTCAACATGGAGGAACACCGAGTGTATGAACTTGATTTTGTTAGTTGAATGAGATGGAAAAAATGATTGATAGACATCTGTTTTAAATTACTCAATGGGGTCAAAGGAAACTAGAGAGATTATTAATAACTAATTCCTTCTATTTGAAAGTCAACACATAATTGAAGTTTGCCTTGTACATAAACACAAATACACATACATACAAACAGTTATAAAATCGATGTATGACTGATCCGAATTCATAGTTGTCATAAGACAAACAAAAAATATCTTTTCTTTGGTAGATTTCATCACAGGGCGATTCTAGTGGGAGTGAGTTGGAAAACTATGGAGCACTAGACAAATGTCTTGTCCTAGTATGAGGTACCTTAAGCAATGCGCTACAAAAAAATCAACCAGTAGTCGATCTAATAAACTTCTCAGTTCGTGGTGAACGCCTAATCATTGGGATTACGGCGTCGGCATTCACTGGTACACTTTTGTCTTAAATGTTTATACTTAAATAAAATAAGGATAACAACTGACGCTGAATAATGTGATATCGTTCCTTCTCTATAAAAGTTAATGAAATGTTTATGTTAAAGCATAAAGATTGTATACTTACAGAGCATGAACCGACTGTTCCATAAGCCACATATAATTTTGGACCTAGATCAGGACATACGAAAAATGATGATAATCTAGCGGCTAAATTCAACTGTCCATCACGTTGTGTATAATTTGGCATTGGCAGATTTAACATGAGATCATTGAAACGTTTTGGTTGCAATTCAGCAAAATCATCTGTAGTTGGCCAATCTTTCAGTTTTAAACAAAGTGGACGACCATCTTTACTGGTGATTCGACCTATAATTTTCAATAAAAACAAGAAAAAACGGATATGCTGTAGCGTTACTTCAAGACATCTTTTACAAAGTGCAAACAAAGCTAAAAACAGTCATTATTCCATTGTAAACAACAATAAGTGATATTTATTTTAACAAAATAGTTACTGTCCTATAGCTTACTGGTTACATAATTCAACCATATGGAAACTGAACGATCTCCCCGAACCGTCCTACATTGATAATAATCATTTGCCCACTACTGGATAATTTAGAGATATAATTCAAAGAGTTCTAGGAAGAAGCCTTGACCAGTGGAGTTCAACCATATTGAACAGTTATTCACCACAGGCAATGGGTGAATGTTGTACAATATCGTGAGTCGATTAAAGTTAGTCATTAGCGCCATCCGAAGCAAACTCAGTGGTCTAGAAGTTAAGTGTAATCCTGCTCTGTAGCACGTTGTCCAGTAGTTTAAGCAATTGCCGTCAAACCATTAGGTATGGAGTAGAATGTATGTGAATCAGTGCTGAATAAACAGATATGTACACTAACTTTATTATTATTATCTCTTTTCCCAACTTTCTCTTACCTAATTAATTATTCTATCAATTACTTACCATATCGATGCTATGAAACATAATTTGTTTAAATACCGTAAACTACAAACTTGTTGTAATATCATTTATCGCGGATGTGCACTGCTGTGGAGTACCACAATAGTACGAAACAGCCGTCCAGTGCTTCCAGGTTCTCCATAGTGGTCTAGCTTCAATTGGCTGATGATCTCAACTACCGAAATTATTAATTTTTGTTAGATTTTAACATGCTAGTTCAGAGCATTTTGATTTCCGATAAGACAATCTTAAGACAATTCACATTTACATAAGTGTCAGTTTAAAGACCAAAAAAGACACATTTTACAATCACGTTTACTTCTGTATATGCACAAACAGATAAATAAACAAATACAAATGGGTCAGCGGATGAGCATATGCGCACAAACATTAAAAATCCCATTTATGTATATTTTTCTCACCTCTGTAGATAAACATATACATTATGCATTTATATAACTCATCTTTGATTAAAAACATTTATCATGAAAAGAAAAAAGGAACTGGCAACGACCATTATTTATCTACCCATTGGGTTCTTTTTTAGATAATTAAAATTTGATTATCAAATATAAATTGTAGAATAAATTACTCCCTACTTTGCTTTCGTTGTTGGAGTGCGGGGGAAAGAAAATCGAACGAAACAAATAAAATATAACCAGCAAAATAAAAGAATAAAATTTCATTTTCATTATGTGCATAGTCTAATATTTGGACAAAAAAAGTGTATATTCAGAACAGAAAATTAGTGTGACATAGTAAGCAATAGAGTGTCAACTTGATGAAATCAATAAAGTTGTCTTCTTTCAGCTTCGGAGCGAAACGTTATACATGATCATTTGTTTTTTTTTCTATTTTTCCCTTTCCAAACATTTCACTATTATTTATTAATGCATTTAAAGAAATTTCTAACGTGAATAATAAAAGAGAGGGGAATTCATGACAACATAGATTCTAATAATCACAAACAAAATACAACAGAACAGCTTCAATTGAAAACATGTTTATGAGACAACAAAAATAGAGTAACGTTGAATAAAGTCTGGCAGTGGTATCGTCGCATTTAGTACTCGTCAGCTGGATGCATCTGCATCCATCTTAGTGTTGATGTTTACACTGACTGATATTCGAGCCCCACACCTTTTGCTTCGGTACCTACTAACTTTTTTATATCATTTTAACTAGTTCGTAAGTCATTGATAAAATCAGTGATTAATGCATTTTCATCTACAGCCTTGTCTTCTCCCTTACACTGAGCCACACAGGTTCTTGTTCAGTTATAAAATGGCAACAGTACCACTGTTTCATTTGAATACAATACGGATCACACAATACAACTTTCTAATAATTGAAATAGTCCATCACAATGGAACAAAGTAGATTATTGCACCAGTTTGTAAAGGTATTTATTGACTTATAATGATAACAACCTAATAATCAACTAATCATTCCAACTCTATTCCAAATGAGTTAATTCATTCACATTAATTAATAAACAAATAGTAGGAGAGAGAGAGAGAGAGGAAGAGAGAACGAGAAAAATAAACTAACAAATACACACAAATCATAAATTGATAAAACAAAAGCAAAATTACGTCTGTTGATTAATTAGTGAATGTTTATAGAATTTTGGAGAGTTATTCAGTTGAAGAAAATTATTAAAAACTAACTTATTAATCAATAGTTATGTTACGTACAAATCTATTTCTTCAGCTATGGGCTACACTTTATTTGTACAGCGGATACTAATGTTCCTATCCATGAATGGTTGAAGTGAAGTAGGCAGAAGTGTGGGGGGATTGATTCTCAAGTTGTAAATTTCACTGAATTTTCCTGTTTTTCATAGTGGATTCTGTGCTGTGCCACAGTGACATGTTCCTGTTAGATAGTTGCGAATAAATCCAGATGCTCGCAATAATTTTTCATGTACTTACTAACTAGAGAGAAATAGCAACTTTCCTTGGAAAATTCTAACAATATGACCACATGGAGACGAGAGGATAGTGAGAAAACGCTTATTCCAACGATGACGGTGCATGAGAAATCAAACCATTTCACAAACTGACTAAATTTAAAAAAATACTGGATCCCAAATGAACAATTAATTTAATAGCATCTTGGCCAATGTTAGTCCTAATTTCAGTGTACAGTCGAAAGCTCGTGAGTGTACATTGCTTTTCAATAATATACACACCATCAAAAGATAGCTAACCATTCATTCGTTATTGGTTTTCAGTTATTCTCTACAGAATTGATATCAGATTGAATTGAAAATTACCAATGAAAGGAAAAAAGTGAAAGACCTAGGTGAATGTTTTCCCACTTGACAGTTAAACGTATGGACCGGCAAAATAGTAATCTGTAATCCCAGTTATTTTGCCTAATTAGTGAGTAGGCTGATAAATATATATATAGCTTGAAAGTAATCATTTCAAACTTGTTCAGAATAAAAGCGTGTGTATGCATTTGTTTATGTATCTACCAGAATGAAAAAAACCCAAAAGTATATAAACCTCAAATAAAAAATACAAAAAAGAAGTGGTTACAAGTAAATTTTGTGTAAACTGATAATGATGTATCTCATTTACCAAGTACATGTCATCCTGTTTCGTTCTCCGCTACTCCTTATATGTGAGTGTGAGTGATACTTTCCGGATGTTCAAAATCAATAAGGAGGAGCTGAACTCTAAAATGAAACCTATTGAATGATAATTAAATGTCTTAACCCTTGAGCCATTCAACCACTGTATTGACAGTCAGCACTGTTTACATCTGTTGCGTCAAAACTGAAGACTCTTAATTACAGTACACCTACAATCTAAACATATGAACCTTAGATTAATATATCCTCTACTCTTTAAAAATAAATCCATCTCAATAATTTTCGCAACATATGTGTTAACAGGATTTTTATTCTCCATATTGCATTTTCTGTGTGTTTATCTATCATCTATCAATCTAACAATCTATCTTCTCTCAATGATCTGTTATCATTTAACCATGTATCTATGTCTATCTGTCTGTTTTCTCCTCATACATAACAACATACTGGAGAATAAAAGAAAACAAATCTTTATTGATTAATTCTCTTCTTTTAGAAATTAAAAAAAAACATCATTATAAATGGAATTTTATGTTAAAGATTGAATCGATTGAATATGATTGTATCGTGAAATAGAAGAGATAGTTAGTTACTTAGTTAATTGGTATTTCTACACTTTTTTAATTCAATGTTCAATATAAACTTATAGAGATAGACAAATAAACAAAGTCAATGAACAGTATAGAAGGCTAAGAGAAGAAACAATTAACACCTTATTCCTGTTGACTTTATTCAGTATTGATAAGTGAAATGTAGTCACATATATCAGGGCTGGATAGCTCGGTGGTAAAGTGACGAACTTCAAAGCTTGTTAACGTCAATTTGAATCCAACAGGAAGCATCAGTGTTCTCAAAATTCCACGTACACCCCAATAACGATTACTGCTCGGCAAAAAACCTAGGTTAAGAAGGGTTTCCTATCGACTACCTCCAACTATGCAACATCTCAACTATTGTACACGGTGTTCTGTCACTTGGACTAGTAACCACATTACAAATTGATCGATAGAATTTGATCAGTAACATTAGAGGACTAAACAAACATGATATTTGGCATTATTCAATGATCAATTAAAATGCCTAAAATAACTACATACATGAAAAGCAGTCAGAAAGATTCATCGATATGGACATAGTTTTCATTCATTGATCTTTAAACCACCATACATAAATAAATTATTATTCTTGTTTTACATTAAAACATTTTTTAACAATACAAACTCACACACATAAACAAACAAACAAACACTTACGTTCACGTTTTTCGAAACCATCCCAAAATGATTTTAACGTATAACGTGATATTTCAGCACCCGTGGCACAATCAATTAACGTAGTTTTCATATCACCGAAATCATTTGAAAAACTTTGTGGAGTCCATAATTCTTGGGTAAATTTACGTTGACATCCAGATATAACAAGCGGATGATTGCGTCTCCATTCAGACTAGAAGATAGAGGTTTGAGAAGACAAAAAAAGGAAAGGATACAAAAAAACAGAAAATATTTTAGCCACACATGTAAACACAATATAAGTCAAGTAATGTATAATCCATATCAAGTAAAATGTACTAAAAAAGGTATGAAAGATAAAATGAAGAAATACATCAACGAGGAGCAACTTTCCACAAAAAAAAAACAAAATTGTCTTGTCAAATTGACATCAAAGCTTGATAATACAGTTTTTTTAATGTCACACAACAGACTTTACATATTGTTGCTTGAACGTTACCTATACAAGTGAGGGAGGGGCGACAGTAGTCAAATAGATAAAAATGTCGCTTATGAACAACGATCGAGAATGAATATTACATTCGTCGTTCAAACATTTGAAATTGACGTATACGTGTGTGTGTTTGTGTATATTTGTGTAAGTGATATTTCAGTTGTTTACCTTTACATTGAAAAAAAACGGACAAAGCTTCAAACTATCAACACTATTCATTTGATCAATATGATTAGTTTCTAGTTCTTAAAATGAAATTGTATTTTATACCATTTTGTGATAAGACAAGTTAACTATTTAGTGGTATTGTGTTTTATAAGGCTGATAATTTAATTGTGGACCTTACATTGCATCTCTGGACGAAAATCATCAACCTATACAACTACATGAGATAGGTGCTGATGGTGTTGTCCAGAATGATAATGAAAGCTTACCAATTAAACAGTGTACTTCAAAGAACAAAGTACTACCAAAAGCATCCATTTTACCTGCACATTTTCTAAATTATTTCAAAATATTTTGATTAGCAAATAAATTAATAGACTAGCCATTTTTTAAAACATTTTAGAAGATATGATCGACCTATTTTGAAAATTAAACCAATATTACACAATATAAACATATTTCATAATAACTCAATTCCCTTAATGATACATTATAAATTTGAACTACCAGCTACGTAGAGAAAGTAAATGGTAAATATAATTAATACAGGTCTCGAATTTTTGGAAAATAATCTAGATGAATATCAATAAACGATATTGCACAATGAATAGAACAATAACGTATAGTGACATGATTTCTAGTCTATTACTCTACACAATCGCTAAAGTATGACATCAATCTGAGTCATTTACTATCAATCTTAATGAAAGCAACAAACTCAAAGTTCAAGGGTGAAGTTGTGCCCCTGACTGTACTAGATTGTGACGATAAAGGAACTCTTCACCTATACAACCATCAGTTATAGTGAAACTGCCTTCTCACATCAGAAGAAAGAAGATGGAAAAAGTCGGTCCTAGAACACCTCATCGTACCCCACGGATTTTCTCCGCCGATGACATGCCTTTGAAATTACGGAGATAACACACCAAAAACTATTCACATAAAGACTGCGTGTGATAGGCCTCAAGCAGTTACCTCTTGGGTCCAGTAGTTACGCCACAAGATCATTAAGATCAGTCTTCTTTTTAGATCATTCAAAGATTATTGTTCGACTATATGGGCTACGACGAAGCAACAACCGCCCTAATACTCAAGCAGTACTCTAAATATGGGCTAAGGAGTTAGAGAGAACTGATCTTCTTGGTTAGGATGTACGTGGAGACACTAAGATTGGAACCGTGATATGACTCCAAATCGTTGCCAGTGATTCATATATTTTCAGTTCATTTTATTAATCTTCCTGTGTTTAAAATTTAAGAATTATTTCATGCTCTTTATTTTGCGATTGTATCCGCTCCATGCTATTGACATCACGAACCGACTTCAGTTACATAACTAGTGAAAATCACAAAACACTAAACAGATGTTTCGCTCTACCATGAGAATTCTCAGGAGTGTACATCCATGACTTTATCGAGGACCGATACAAGGACCTTCGGATCTCGTAGCAAGAGCTTGAATTTCAGATCAGTGAGCTACCAACCAATTGTTTACTTGTCTGACTTCTAACCATCTATCTTCTTTCGTTTCCACTAAAATTCATTATAGGTTACCTTTTAATTTTTTGCACTCCATCTCATCGAATTCCTTCTCTTGTTTTCCTGAAAAGGGAATTTTCGGCTAATTGAGCCAAAATAGACACTGTTGGTAGAATTTACATTCTATCTATAACTACTTAAACAAACATTTTTCAAACTTCTACAGACAATTACATTAAATAATTATTGTCAAAAATTATTAAGATTATCAGCAAAGGGGTTGTGGAGACTGTTGAGCTTTTATTGAGATCATGAACCGATAAGTGTCAGATCACCACTAAAAACCTTGAAGCATTGAACTGCCATTTTGCCCTAGTATGGGACTACTCAGCAGTGCACATCTATGGTCACGCTGCTTCAACCAATCCACGATATTACACGAAGTTAGATATTAACACCGTCGGATGCCGACACAGGGGTCTAGAGGTTAAGTGTTCGCGTACAAGACCGAAGGTCGTGAGTTTGAGCCATGTATGTGAGATTATGAATGTGCTCTGCTGGAGAGCCCAATAATATGACGAAACGGCCATTCAGTGCTTCCAGTTTTTCAATGGTAGTCTTATACTGATCGGTTTGTGGTCTTAATAAAAATAATCAAAATATTAACTCGACCAAATAAAGAACAGACAGGATTACCTCACTTATGGTCATCTCATGCACAGATCAAAAACGGTCCCGTTTCCTCCCTATTTCTTAACGTGTTTAGCCCAATTAATCGTTATTTCAAAAAGCAACTAATCTCATTGATTTATACTCAAGTGTCCATATATATTTATCCATACGTGCATATAAGATATGATACACATCAAATGGACACAGTTGATTACACAGAAAATTTGTTGTTAATTTAACCAAAACATTGTATGTTGAGTAGTTTGATTTAATTAAAGATATGCGTGAATGAGAAAATGAGAGGATGCAAAGTGAAATTTTCATGATGGTATGTATTATGTTGTTTGTTTTTTTTCGAAAAGAAAAAAAATGTAATATAGGCAAATGTTTCACTGTGTTTTTATTTGTCATAAACTAAAACAACAATCGTAATAAAATCGATAAAGTATTTTAATTTTTTACATGATATAGCATAAAAAAGGTTCCTTTTCTTTTTACGTCCATAGTAAATACTTGTAGCAGTAGATATTTATAGTCATACCGATAATTTATTGAGTGGTAGCAAGCCGGTCCTGTTAGACATAAGCAAAGTAGAGTCTGGCACATTTATGAGTATTGGGTTTAAATTGCCACACACCATTAGCATAGCGAATTATCAAGACAAATGTCAGAGTATTACAAATAGTAAGAGTAATAATGGTAATAGAAAAGATTAACCATAGACAGTATACTCATGAAGAAAAAAAGTAATTGCTGAATAAAAAGTATAAGACGAAGTGAATGCATCTGCACCACTGTGAACCATGTCATCTAATATCTGTAACTATTGATTACGATAATAGCTCGAATCCCAACCAGATATACTAAACCCAACTATATGGTTCAAGCCAATAGTCGATGACTTCGTAAGCTAAACCCATGTCTTGGTTTGGCCACAGTTAGCTATTTCACAACATGAACTGGCAAACACCGCACATCGAGGTAAACGATAGTTGGGTTAAGCACATTGAATACATGGCATGTTTGTCTAATCCTTAACTCGGATTGATATCTAATGATCAAGCTACAATCTGATCACCGATGTGAATGACTGCCACTGAACTAATTGGGTCCTTATCCTCAGTTGAAATCTATTATTTTTCATGATGAGCCAATAGAGACTGAAGGACACACTTGAAAGAATATCCAAAAATGTGTACTTGTGGATTATAGTCACCTCGCTTAATCCAAGATTCTATAGTCTATAGTCCCAGGTCCCATCCAACAAAACGTCTCAAAAAAACCCGAAACCGATGTTCAGTACCCTCTGAGTGATAAAAAGCTCCCTTTGGTGAAAAGATATCGATTTTTTAACAAATTCCTACAAAAATTCATAAGTATCGCCAAGTCCTATTGTCTTAAACATCATCATCATCATAATCGTCACCACGAGAAGAAGCAGCTAGAGAAATCGACAGTAGTCGTAAGAAGCTGATTTACGTCTGAAATCATTATCATTATTATCACCACTATTTACTACTATTTCATCTCAGAAACTTTACATTCTTCCAGCTTAAATAAATTAAAGCAGTAACACTTGGTGAAGAAACATATTGATAATGTTGAATCAGTTAACTGATTAACTGATCGATATCCAAGGTATATTATCGTACTAAATTGGTGAAAAAATATTAACAGTTACGTCGTGTTTGTATACACATGTAGATATCTATCATGTAAAGATTCATTTATAACACTATTGATAATAAACATAATAACTACATCAGCTGATTTGAAATGATTATTTGCCAAATTATATGTATGTATGCATCCATGAATGTTTATGTATGTATATATATGTGTTTATTATTTATTTTGTTCATCTACATATTTTCCGTGTACAGATATTTGTATATAATAATATAAGGTAAAATTAAACAAGATATATTTTTATTACAAAGAATTAGTAGAACAGATTACATACACTCAATGCATTTATTAAGGTGACAATAAATCATGCAGAAATTATTCTGATTAACACCAAGGCACATTCGATTTCAATAGAACAAGTTGAATTCGAAATAATAGTCAATGGATTAAAGGTTTTGTTTATACAAATCTGTTGGCTAGTCAGCGTAACTCAATGCGGGCTAAATATTAAGTACATAAGTATTCTGTTTTGATATCTGCTAAGATTTATACAGTTTGGAGATAGTTTTCTCGTCAGCATGTTGGAGAAACATCGAGAGAGAAAGAGAGGGTGAAAACGTACGCATGAGGAAATAGAATTGTTTCATTTTAGCACATAAACTATATGCTTGAATTACTACATTTGGAATTTGACTACAGTATAATCAATGTAACATAAGTTAAAAAGGTCTGCTTTGGAAGTCGTTCAATTGTTTGTATTTCGTAAATTGGTATCAGTTTACTAATACTTCCTATCATAATCACGTTATTTACCGACTAGTCCTTTTTTGGTGAAAATCTCATAACTTAATCACCAGACAATACATACTTGGAACTAGACAGATGACAATTTCAAAAATAGGTTTACGTCCAATTTTAGTCTTAAATTAGATGGAACTAGGATATAGAGCATAAAGATTAAAATGGGGAGATTTGCAGGAATAATGGAATTTCCATAGTTTAAACTGAGAATAAAACATAGCTAAACCACCATTGAAAACCTGGAAGCAATGGGAAGCTGTTTCACCCTAGTATGGGACTCCTCAGTAGTGCACATCCATGACCAAGCATCCAGAAACTGGACCGAAGATCGTCGACCTCACGCTCAAACATTTAACCTCTGGACCACTGAGCACGGGTCCAATCGTTCTCAGTCTAACTTCAATCAATTTACAATGCTAGGCAACCCTAATTCGTTCCCTACGGTGAATAACTGTCTCACACTTGATATGGTTGAAATTTACATTCGTCACGGCTTCTGGCTAAAACTTCAAGAGTTTTATATTAAAGCTAGTCACCAGTGAACACATGATCATTATTAATATATGGGGATTTCTGGAGATTCAAAAATTCTCATAGATTAAACCACGAATTGATCTTAGCTAGATGACGGTTGCGCAATATTTTATGTTGATTAAAGTTACTTATTAACTCCGTCGGATGGTAACTAAATGGTTGAGAGTTTGCGCATAAAACCAGAGATATTCGGTTCAGCTCCCGGATGTGAAGTCATGGATGTGAACTACTAAGGAATATCACACGAAGATGAAACAACTTTCCAGGTAGTCTAGCTATGATCAGTTCGTGATTTAAACGATAAAATACATTTATCATACAATAACTTATCCAATAAATATGTACATACATTGTGTGATAAAAATCGTCTGTAAGGCCACTATTAACTTAGATACTTTTAAGTTACAAAAGAACCAACCGCTAAGCAAACATTTGATCATATCTTTTTCAGTAAACTACATTGTAATTTAGCAGTTGCAATGCAGCTTAATTAGAACAAAAAAATGATTCGAATGCTTTTTTCCTCACAATCAACTGAACATCGAAAAATGAATACAGCTATTGATCACTGTTGATATATATGCGCGAAAACAATACTCACTTGAAATGCTAATAAATTTCCAACGGAATCAGGACAATGTAAACGTAAGAAAACAGGATTGTGATGATGATGACGATTGATTATTTCTGAAGGTTTATAAATTTTCAAATTTGATTCCCTGTGAAAATCAAATCCGTGATTATCATTATGCTTAGTTTTATGTTTAGCAGTGTTAGCTGCATCATTTATTTTTTGATAACAGGATCTTTGATTAATATGCCTTCGTGTGCAATGAATCCAACTATGAGATGGAAAATCCATCATTATCATCTTACGTTCATTATTATTGTCATTGTCTGATAAACTGACCCCATTATCTGTTGTTATAAAAGAAGGGTTATTATGGGAAGCATTAAATTCTGTTTCCACAACAACATTATCTATAATACCGTTACTACTGTTATTACTATTACCAGTAGTAAGTGATCCAGTGTTCCCCATATCAGCTTTCAAAGCAATATCAGCTAGTAAATCAAGAGAATTTCGATCTAAACATTCACGATTATTCAATGATTTCATTGGTTTCATGAATAATAATGTATCATTTGATAAATCCGTTGCGTCATTACCCACTGTTGAAGAAGAAGGAGAGCAATTACAGCCTAAATTAATTTTATAATAGTTTGCTATGCGATGCAATCGATGAATTAATCGACCAATAATACCAGACGGTAACAGAGAAGTTAATAGCAGCTTATTTGGATCATGATGTTGACGTGTTGTAGTACACGATGCCCAACCATATGGGCAACCACGACCTTTAAAAATTGTTGTAGCAAAAGGGAAACGACACCAGTATAATAATAATAATAGTGTGAATAATATGAATAATAATGAGTTCACCATATTAGCATACATTTTAGTTGGGATTTTATTAACATTTAGTATTTGGCTACTACTGAGATCCAGGACAAGGGTTTCATCCTATCCGGGGCTCGTCAAGTGCGTGTGCTACATCTCAGTGTAGGTGTCCACATGTAGACTATTGATGTAATGAGGTACTTCACACATGGCTAAAGAGACTTATTAGTTGCGGTCCTAAATACTAACACCAAGAAATTACAAACCCTTATTAATAGTTTGCAATGACTGTTGGATTATCCAGTTTATATAACGGTCTGATTGTAGCTAGTTAGCCATTGAATGCTGGGGAGCACTAAACAGTTGTTTTGTCCTTGCATAAGACTCCTAAGTAATGCACGTCCACAAGCACATAGGAGGTAAAACCCAGGACATTCAGGCCTTACAAATAGCGCTTAACCTTCAGGTCACTGGGTGACATCTAAAGGCTTGCACGTATAGCTTTAGTCAACCCATGATACTCTGATACCACGGATATGCATTGTTTAGAAGTCATATACAGTTGCTCAGTGCTTCTCGGTTTCCAGTGATTATCTATCTAGTCAATCCGCAATGTTAGCTGAAAGATTAACTACATAATCATGTATGAGTGTTTAAATAAATTTAAATGGTAAGAAAACACATCTAATTCTATGGGTCAAAATTATTTAGCTACATATCAGATGTTGATACTTTAAGCAAATAAAACTACACTAACGGAAGTTGTGTAAGACAGTTAGTTTATAAAGTTCCTGAAATATACTAAACAAATTAAGTGACTAAAGAAGACAACATGGACCACTAAGTCGCAACTCAGTGGTCTGAAAGTAACCCACTCAAGAAGGATTCGTGGAGGTTCGATTTAAGTCACTTGTTGGTTCATGGGTGCCCATTGTTGAGGACAAAACAAATGTACAGTACGGATTGTTAATTTTAACTAGTTCACCATCTAGTTTCCATCAGTGAATAAAAACCATCTACAGCTTACTCAATTAAATCGGCTGCCTCATGAAACACAACCATATTCACATAACTTTGTAAGGGATCGAACTGAGAAACTTCAAGTGTTGCGGAGATCACACTATTTATAAAATTACTGAGTTGCCATCTAACAGTCTACATTCCCAAACGAAATCAATCCGTTTAATCAGTGATTTACCTCTACGTCAAATAAACAACTTTTTATTTAATCAGGTATCATGATAAAAGTTAGGATCATGAGAAAAAAAAGTGGCAAAGTGATAACATTGTTAAAAAAAGTTGTCTTACAAACCTCTTATGTATTTTAGTTTGCCTTTTTTTTCCACTGCACCATTTTCATTGAATTTCACATGATCACGTGTATCCAAATTGCTGCCACCTACAGAGTTGGACGATTTCGATTCATTCAAACAATCTGTACAAACTGAATAACCACATTTACCACAAACCCAGTGTGTATTGAACATTGTTGTTTCACAGACATCACACATTTCACGTACACCTTTTACTGGTCTTTTCCATGCAACTGAATTAATAATGCCATCATTTTTGTTATTCGATTCCATCGTATGACCACTAATTCTATTTTTACCAGTCAATGAGTTGATCTTTTCATTTTGACTTTGATAAGCATGATTATTATTCAAACTTGTTAATTCTTGATGCAGAAGACGACAGAATAAGCCACCAGCACATTCCAAAAGATATTTAGCGGCGCCTGTGCTTAAAAATGGTGAAACTGTAAAGGAATATGATAAAAAAGATCACTTGTCAGTGTTGAGGGAAAAAGTCATCAATTCATTGTTTTTTATAGTGTTCTGTACTTTAACCTGGAACCCAACTGTAGCTACTACCTTGAGGTGGTCAGGTTAGAGTACCGTAATAATTCATTCGATCTATATTGCCTGTGGCATTCGTCCCCTTGGATCCTACTATACCAGATAGATTAGTTGAAGATGGGTAAAACTAAACCTGCAATCTGAGGGAGAACTAGTACTTCCTACCGTACTAAACTATGATGACAGCAGTGTTTTCTTTAGACAAACACAATTTACAGTCATGTTGCCTTCTCACGACAGAAGGATAAGGAGTAAAAGAGGTCAGCCGTAGGATTGGTTTGGCCTATGGATTTCGATCAATAGCGATAAGCCTTTAAAAAAATCCAGAGTTAGCACATCTAAAATTACTCACAAAAAGGTCATGTGTGATCACCCACAAGCAGTTGTCCCTTCGGATGCTTCAATCACGCTTATAGGTCGTCGAAACCACTTCTAAAAAGTTTTCTCTCAAGGTCTCACGACAAGTAACATCCTACTATGGTGTGGACAACAGGGAAAACAACCACATTCACAACTCCAATAGCACTGGGAAATTGGATAGTCTAGTAAATCTAAAACATGGAGTTAATTTCAATATTTTCACAGTTGCAAAGTAATTTCTCTTGACGATTGAGGACCAGTCCCACCCTTATCTATCTATTTATCTTTCAAGCTCAGTAATTAATATTATATGTAATATTTTCACAGAAATAGATCAAATCTATTACATAACAATTGTGTACGGAACAATTATACGTTGACAATAGTTTATAACAAAGATAACTCAATGGTCAAGTATCATGTTTATACTTTCGACGTGTGATTTGGATCAACTTTGTAAATAACAAATAATAATTGGTACCGGCAGAAGACAAAGCTTCAGAAAAGCCTAGTGGATAAGAGTTTGCGAATGTATAATAAAATGATTGAAAGTCGAAGAATTTTAAAGCTGAAGTCATCAATGTTAAATAAATATTGTAAAGGTCAAATCATTTTACAAGTTTTTAAATAGTGGAGAAGATTTTCAGCTTGTGTGAATGTTCTTAGTTATATTATGTTCACCAAGCTAGATAAACAGTTTAATTGTTTGTGCTTTCCTTATTGTTCTGTACACTTCAACATAAGTTAAGCCCTAATGGTATTAGCCAGGAAGGACAATAGTGAGTAGTCTACAATTAAACCATCCATCTATCTAGAACAAAGAACACAATATCAAGAAAATGTTTCGCAAATTTTTTAAAAAGATGAAGGTTGTTATATACAGCGAAACAACAAGAAAAAATCACTTGAACATTATAGTGTGGATTTTAATTGCATTCAATACAAAATAACATACACACATACATAAAGTAACTAAATAAATAACAATAACAGTATAACAATTCAAACAATAAGACTAAATCCATTACCTGGATGATACATTTCCCATAATGAACGTTCTAAAGCATCGGATTCTGTGGATCGACAAAAATCAGCTATTTTCAACACACCTCGATTATTATAGCATAATCTGGTATTTTGTTTTATTTCGTAGATGAATTTTGTGTTTTTTTTTGTTTGTTTTTAGTATTAAAAATAGAAGGGAAAGAAAAAAGTCATTTATTGTTTTTGTGTTTATTAATTAATGAAACTAATTTATGGAAACTATGAATTATTATCAGTGGTCTATCGGTTAAGTACTCTGGCGCGAGACTGGTAGGTCCTGGGTTCGGATCTCTCGAGGCGAGGTCGCGGATATGCACTGCTGAGGAGTCCCACAATAGGACGAAACGGCCGTCAAGCAGTGCTTCCAGGTTTTCCATGGTGGTCTAGCTTCAATTAACTCACGCTTTCAACTATGAATTATTAGTTACAAAAAAATTGGGAACCAAAACATTGCCGGGAATAATATACTCTTTTAATTTTTATCCTTTTAAATCTAATAAATATATGAACTGTTAAAAAAGGAATAGTGATAATATTTTATTTAAAATAATACTTTGTGTCGTTGAATAAAAATCAAGAGAATTCCGAGGAAATTTCATTTTCAACAGAATCATTTACTTAAGCTGTACATTCGCATCTATGGTTATTTGATAAACACATTGAGGAGTTCGATACTAGGATGAAATGGCCGTCCAGTACTTCCAAGTTTTCAATGGTGGTCTAGCTTAGATTGACTGATGAATTTAATGTGATAAATAGATGTCTATAGAAGGATAGAAAAGATTGCATCATAAAGTGATTCGAGACTCCAAATATTAGATGCGGTTACTTAATAATCAGGGAGTTAGAGAAGAATAGAAGGATGAAAATAGTTTACGGGCCAGAATTATAAAAGATAGTTGTCCGCTTAACATATATGAAGAAAAGAATAAAAAGCATAAAGGTCATAATAATAGCTGAATAATCATCATGAGAAATTGTTAAAGGATAATAATAACTGATTACTGTCTAAAATTACAAAACAATAATTGAAAAGACAGTACCAAAACATAACACAGAGGAGAACTAGGGTCAAGGAATGATGAAAGGCTGAACTTATCGTTTTTGTATATACAGTTCAGTCTTGAGTCGGTGGATCGCCAACTCCTCAGCAGTGCATAAGTTTTTGATTTGACCTCCCCTTGATCTAGTCCCTTTGGTTGTGTATATTATTTTAAAGAAAGACGCCTTCGGAACATGTTAACAGTTGATTAACTGCTCCTATATTGAACTGGTAATTGTTTTCCACTCTCCTTTTAACAGCTACACCGGCTAATGACTTGAGATGAGTTTAGAAAGTGATCGTTTTGTGTGGCCAGTGTAACCGGCTCCACAGAAGAGAGTAAATTTTCAGATGCACATCGATTTGGCCCAAAGCGGAAGTTTAGCCTTAACACATCCGTGAATGGTAGGTCGGTCTTAGAAGACAACACAGAGCTTAGCTGAGTAGAAGATTTCACTAAGGGATTTAGCAATTTGTTCATCCAAGAGTTCGGCTGCCATATCTACTTCAAATTCGATATTTATAAAAAGAGTTTTATTTTGAACTGTTGGTGTTTTTAAGGATACTGTCTCGATGTTAAGTTCCTATTGACGAATCTAGGTGGATAACCATTTCTGATGAGTATATGTCAAAGTTGAAGTAGTTCGTTATTCATTGCGTCATAAGAACATATTCGTCTAATACTTGTGGATAAAGAGTGAATCAAGTTCCTCTTCCTACTCAATGGGACCCAGCTATGGAAATTTGCATACCGATCATTCCAGGTCGGTTCTCTACATATAGATTTCTGTAAACAACCATCTTGTTCTTTTTCTCTTCCAGGTTCTCTATTATAAACACGGCTCTGCATACTACCTTTCTCACACCAAACAACGCACCTTCACGCTAGACACAAATCTACCAACATTTGAATGTTACAATATCATTCATTATATTTACTTACATTATTGATTTTGAAAACGTTTAGATTTATTGTAACCTTGACAACAACGTTTAGTATATTATCCTTTAGTAATAGGATAAATAATTGATACCTAGGCTACAAATTCAACAAACAAATGCACGTAATGTATTTGTAGCTATTAGGTTATAAACTGGTCGTCTATGTTTCAGTCCATCTCAACAAATCACAAGCTCATACACCCCAGATTTTCAGTTATCCTGTTTAATGTTTTATGTAGTTGAGGATATTCAATAGGAAACCTTGGACCTAGATTTCATGTTAATTAAGGTTAGTCGATGAGGTAATGATAATCAATGGAGAAATCTAGGCGCCATAGAATTTCAATAGCTGTCCGAATAGTTCAATAGCGACGTCATGGACTGTGAAACTGAATGTGGAGGGTTCAAATCCTACAGGGAGTATCAGTTCCCCTCCCCCGAAGATGGCACATAAGTCTAATTGATGAGTACCAGCCATTACGAAACCTAGGTTCATGGTTTTCTTTCGACTATTTCCAGCTAACTAATAAGCTTTGATAGCGACCATTACCCCTAAAGTGTAGGTGGATACTTTCATTTCATTTCATACCTAGAATGACATGAGACTATTCGAAGAGCGGTCGGTCTCTGAGGCTTAAGTATATCATTGATCATATTTTACAGGTTCAAAAAGATGTCATTATGATAATTATGTTGTGTTGTAATTAGAGTATAATATGTAAAATATAATAGTGATTTTCCAGCGTAGATTAGATGTGACATCAATTTTTGTATATGAGCAAGTTGTCTGAGCAAATTAATACCTTTAAAAAAATAATAACTTGGTAACACTTCAAATTAGAACTGTGGAATAATAATTCAGAGTTACTGTTTAATAGGTCATAGATTAGTATATAAAAAAGGAAAAATCGAGACAATAATCT
The DNA here is from genome assembly GCF_000237925.1 of Schistosoma mansoni. Classification (NCBI taxonomy): domain Eukaryota; kingdom Metazoa; phylum Platyhelminthes; class Trematoda; order Strigeidida; family Schistosomatidae; genus Schistosoma; species Schistosoma mansoni. The sequence goes on from NC_031495.1 coordinate 50,841,475, forward strand.
CTAAAGTATTAACATTAGACACATTATCCCACACTACAGTTGAATAGTGGACTAGTATCGGAATCCAGTACGCAAGTTCGGTCCTATTTAGGACACATTTGTTGGATGCACTTACACATCAGCGCTGACGCTCATGATAAAAGTAGAAACCCAACGGGAAGATTCAGTTTACCAATAGAATCAGTGACTGTTACATGAATTCGTGGATATTTAAAATCAGTAGCTCGGTGGATGACTCATAAGACATTTCGAATGTAAGTTATTCATTGGGTCAAAGTCTTATTGTGAACATTAACACTGGAATCCAAGTAAACCCACCTAACTATTTCCGAATAGAAAAAATACATACGTCTTCAGTTCCACTGCTAGTCATAATTCGAATTCAATTTTAAAAAGCCTGTGGCTAAATGAGAATATCGAGGTAGTTCGCTCAGGATGTATACATGATAATATAGATTATTTAGTTGAAGTCCTTGGGATCGACAACCATAGAAAAGCACAAACACTTACAAATATATTATTCTATAATGCACTTAAGCAACAAAATCTGAATGAATATCACTACCTTTTAACTGCAATCCATCAGAACTTATTACTGGTAATCATTTACCATCATAATGTTTACACAGAAAGTATGCTACTTATGATACTGTGCCGTACGATTTGGAAATTTCACGCATTAACACAAGTTCTTACTATCTTCTCAATAATTCTCTAATCTAACCCCGAATAATTAAGATGACAAAAGAAACTCAAGAAGTTTATTGTGGATTAAGTGATTATGATACAATGTGAAATGGACGCATACTTCTAGAAAACATCATGATGTCCCTGAGAATCTCCAGTTGAAAATGTGAGTTTTCATATCCCAGATTCAAATATGTGACTACAGTTTAAATTGCACAAAATAGTTAATTTCAATCAAGGTTTATTTAGAAATATGACGTTCCATAATAAATTAGTGTACGGAAATATAATGATAATCACAATTTGCTACTTATTTCCAATTTCGATTATTTTATTTATCAATATTGTGTCACAGTAACATTAAAAGTATTGACCATACTGAGAACAAAAATTGGTAACAAGAAAATGGTCGAAAAATCAAGCAACTCTATATTTACCAACACTCACTTTCTAAATCCCCAAAAACGACAGAATACTGACATTGATGGATGTGTAGAATTTCGTTTATTCTTCGATTTGTCGTTGATATTTTCTTTACGGGTATTTTTACCCAAAGTAGTTCTTCGACCAGGGGGTTTTTTAAACTGAATATCCTTATTTAATCCGTTCGAAAAATTTTGACTATTGGTTGGACTAGGGATATCACTGATTATAAGTTTCGGATTCTCTTCATCAACATCGTCATCATCATCATCATCATCACCATCATCATCATCTGAATTATCTGAATCCATTTGTCCGTTTGTATTAATTGAAGGTGAATTATGATAGGAAAATTTAGTTTGACGACAAGCACGACATTTTGGAACTTGTTTCAATCCTGGATCATTACAATTTATAAGTTGAACAAAAACACGTTGACTTCGTTTATAAAAATTTAATGAATGTGTAGAGTGTAGTGATTTATTGGCTGTTCGATTTACTTTAAGGGGAAAAGAAACAATATCAATAGATTGGTTATAAATCTTATTGAATAAATTTGTTATGCCTTTAAGGAAGAAACTGAAGGAAATAAGCACATGGTGAAAACAGATAACAGCTTCAATTATGACAGATTATTCACTTTAAAATCAGTTAATAAGGTTGCATATCTTCATCCACCGAGGTAGTTGGGACATTTGTTACGTATCCCTAAATACCGTCTGCCTCAACAAGCACTATTAGCTGGCGTAAGAGTAAGTTGAAAGAAATCTAGCAGAGGTTTTACTAAAACGTGACAACAATTCATGAACTGACTGACTGTTGATCTGAGCCATGTTGATGCAGATACGAACGAAGTGGTTGAGATCAAAGTGAATATTGTGACCGACGGTTGGAAATGTCAATGACGTGGATCAGAATGTGGCAGTGATGTAGATTCATTCGTTTTTAATCTTACTCTACATCTTCGATCCCAGTATTTCTTCATACATACATTTTCACTCCGTTTTTTCGGACCATATTCTCTGTTTTTAATTTTTCTCGCTATCACTAGTTACTACACTATATCGACCTCTTTTACTATTTATCTTATTAGTTTTATCTTCTTGTGTTAATATACAGTTAGTGACTCGAGTCAAACCACATTTCCACCAGGCTATTACTTACTTACTTACGCCTGTTATCCCTCGTGGAGAAGCATAGGCCGCACACCAGCATTCTTCATCCAACCCTGTCCCAAGCAATCCTTTCCACTTCTTTCCAGTTAACATTCATCCTTTATGCTGACAAACTTTTCAGGAAATCCATAGTGTTGACGAAGTTTCCATAATGTTCTTCTGTCTACGCTGTCAAACGCCTTCTCATAGTCAATGAAGTAGACCTATAGTGATGAGTTCCACTCAACTGATTGTTCTACGATGATCCGTAGTGCCGCAATCTGGTCAGTGTACGACCGATCCTTACGGAATCCAGCCTGTTGATCTCGAAGTTGGGCGTCTACTGCGTCTTTCATCCGGTTCAGCAACACTCTGTTGAAAACTTTTCCTGGTACTGATAACAAACTGATGACTCTGTAGTTCTCATATTTGCTCAGATCTCCTTTCCTTGGTATCTTGATGAGGTATCCTTCTTTCCAGTCTGTTAGTGGCACTTGTTCCTCCTCCCAAATCTTCTTGAATAGAAAGTGAAGCATGTTTGCAGTTAATTCAATGTCTGACTTCAGTGCTTCGGCTGGTATATTGTCAGGTCCTGTCGCTTTCCCGCTCTTGATTTGTCTGATGGCCCTCTTGACTTCTTCGATCGTTGGTGGAGTGACAGATATAGGAAGGTCAGTGTGTGCTGCTTTGATGTCCAGCAGATTCAATTGAGCTGGCCTGTTCAGCAGTTCCTCGAAGTATTCTGCCCATCTTTTCCTCTGTTCTTCAATCTCCGTGATTGGCTTGCCTTCTATCTCCTTGACTGGTTTCTCTCTCTGGTTTACTATATCTCCCTGCTAGTTTCTTCGTTGTATCATATAGTTGTTTCATATTCCCTTCCATTGCAGCTTTTTCCGCAATCGTCGCTAGTCCTTCCATGTATTTCTGCTAGTCGGCTTTACCGCTCTTCTTCACTTGCCCGTTTGCCTTTGCGTAGTCTGCTTGTACCTTGACTTTCCCTGCTCGTGTTCGACTGTTGTTAATTGCTGTCTTCTTGTTCTTCCTTTCTTCAATCTTGTCCAGGGTTTTCATAGAGATCCATTCATTATGATGATGCTTCTGGCGACCCAGAACCTCCTGACACGTTGAAGTTAGTGCTTCTTTTATCCCTTTCCAATTGTCCTCCATCGTACTTTCTTGTTCTTTCAGTGGATCCTGTAAAGCTTGGAACCTGTTGTTGAGAGTTTTCTTGAATTGGTTGAGTTTGTTAGTATCTCATAGGAAGGCTGTATTGAATCTTTGTAATGCTCTTTTCCGAGCTGTCCATTGCTTCTTAGTTTCAGTTTTATCTTGACCACAACCAGGTGGATGGTGATCTGAAGCTATATCAGCTCTTCTCCGAGTGATATGATCATTGTTACTGAATTTCAAGGTACGGTTAAGGAGCTATTCATTTCTTACTGGTTGTCAACTCTCCTCGATTTGACATCAGTCACTTTGCTAATTATTAGTGAAGTATAGGGGAAATATATAAGGCTCATAATCTATAATTGCCAATTTGACGGATTAACAATATTATCTCTACTTTTGAAATTCAAAAGTACAAGACAGAACTAAATTTCAAGAAATTACAGAAACGAGAAAGAATAATTTTAAATTATTTTCAAACAGAACAGTTTCTCGATGATTGTCAAACTTTTATATATTATGTCTACGCCTCTAAAAGTCATTGCCCATCTACATCGATTTGAAAACCTCTCATAGTAGAAGTATGACTCAGGAACGAGTTCACGGATTCGTACATGCATTTAACGGGTTCAGATAGTTTAAGCTAATCTAGATCGTAGCTCCTTACGATGTGGTCGTCGGGCTTATAAATCGTGATAACTTAACTGAGCAAGCTACATTAGCTACCAAACTTGTTAACCATCATACCAAGCAGATCAGATGGAAAGCGGTAAAGCTGACAGCAGAAACTTAAGGTCCTAGGCTGAAGTCGTACTTCTGACTGTACTGAAACGTGACGACAATGAGGCATTTCACTCATACCACCGACATGCGTAGTGGCACTTCCTTCCCACAACGGAAGGAAGAGATTAACAATGATGACAATAATAATTATTATCAGCTCATTCACTGAATACATGGATATGAGCCACATTCCAAATGTGAGGGATAAAGATAATACCTGGTTGCCAAGGCCGAGATAAGTGAAGCAGAGTTCTTACCTTGGACCTAGCGGTTGAAGGTCGAACACCTTAACCACTAAGCCTCCATTCCATAGCCCAAAAGATTTCCATCACTAACCATAAGGTCATAAAAATACGAAGGAATCACACCAAACACTACTCACAAAAAGATTGCGTGTAACTTTTCTGAAGTAATTGCCTCTTAGACCTTGCATTCAAACTCCAAGGTTAAGAAGACCGCTACCAATTCATTTTCCATTGCAAGTCGCTTTAGAAAAAGTATCATTCCACAGTGTAATCAATCACAAAGTGACAGCTTCTTACACATCTTTATTTAAAATGAATGAAATAAATCATTAAACACTGGCTCATAATAGCATAATAAAAACAATGTAGACAGATAAGTGATGTCATATACTTTAATGATTTACAATCACTTACAATCAGGTGGTCCAGGAAGTTGTTCAACCAGTTTTTCAAATTGAAAATTTTCTTCAGCTAAAGCAGCTGACAATTCATCTGCCATAGAATTTTCACACATCAGTGTATAATCATCTTGATTTAATAAATCCGTTTTAAATTTCATACATACTGTTGAATCATCACCATCCTCTCTATGAATGGTAGTTCTTGATTTACCATTATCACCACGTCGATGTTGTTTCGATGTTGTTTTTACTGTTTTTCCTTCCATCATCATTGTCGTTGGCTTCGTGGTTGTTAATGATGATACAGATGACAGACGAGGCTTTTTTGCCGTTATAATTGTCGATCCAATTGTAGTACCAGATGCTACCGCTAAAGTAGCTGTTCTTTTCGGTTTTCTTAAATTACCACCACTACCAACACCATAGACAGTCTGTGCACTATCTATGGATGAATGTGTAATACCAGGTGACCCATCATTTGAATTTAATGATTGACTATTAATATTATCATTATTATTACCAATACTATTATTATTATTATTAGTGATGGTATTAGAATTCATAGTTAAATATTTTAAAGTAGATTTATATGATTGTAGTCTTGAATAAGATAATTGACGATCAGTGGAACATTTTGAACGTGTAGTATTAACAGATGAATTTGATGAAGAATTTAAACATACATCATTATCATCATCACTGACTTCACCACCAACACTTTGTAAACTAGAACTACTACTATTACTGTTATTACTACCTGAACTAGTGCTTCTTTGAGCGTGTGCCGTAACCATCATCATAAGATTACCATTAACAGCAGCTATACGTTTTTTTATACTACCTCTCATTAAATCATTACATAATGATGTATGTGATAAACTTGATGTACTGTTCGCACTTGAGCTATGCTTTCTTGAACGTCGTCTTCTAACTGTCGGTCTAATTTTTTCATCATCAACATTATTATCATCGTCATTGTTCTCCTCTTGCTCTTCTTTTACCACTTCTTCATTATTATCATTAACAATGACATCCTCATCTTCATCGTCATTAGTGACATCATCGAATTCTAGTTTCATCGTTGACAATTGTTTATTCATACTCAATTTCGATTCAACATCATCATTCAATGAATGCTTTAATCGACGTGTACTTTTTGAATTAGATTTTCTTATAGAACTTAATGAAGATTTTGTACGGATTTTAGTTGGTTTATTTTTATTTGTGTTTAAGCTTGACATTCCATCTGTTTCATATTTAGTACGTTTTTTTCGTTTAAATTTTCTCTCTTGACAATCTAATTTTTCTATCTGAATAAGAAAACAAAACCAACCAGAATAAATATAAATAAAATAACTATCATGGGGGGAAATGAATAAACTTAACATCATTAGCACAAAACAAGAAAGTATAAAATAAGGAAATGGAATTGAAAAGACAAATATATCTAGACTCTACAAGATAATAAAGTAACGTCTATCATCACGTTCTAATAATCACAAATATTTATATCAATACAAAAAGACTATTATACAGTTGAAGGCAGTCTGTAGACAGTTCTGAATGTAGATTTCCTTCTAGCTGCACTCATCAAAAACGCTACATGATTTGCTTAGAAAACTGATGCTTCCCGCGAGATACAAATCTGTCTAGCCCAGTTTTACAGAAAGATATATTTTCCCTGAGCTATTAAGGTAACAACTGACCTTTTGAACAGCTACCCTACAACCAAGAATAGTGCATCCAAGTATAATTCACACAGACTGGTGACCACATTGCAACTATCAACAGCCTTAAAGAACTAGACAAGACGTTGTTTACTACCAAGTTGACCAATCATTGTAAAATCTTGTCAGTTGTTCCAACTATATTTTAAATAAGAAACAATACGTCGTCAAGAATACAAGTAATATAAGTTGAATATGTTATAAAAACCAATAATTCAATGATTGAAAAGTAAATAACTGAGAGGATAGAAATCAATATTCCCTTGAGCAATGATAACATGGTAAAATCGCTTCAACAAAAGACTATTGAAGCGTTAAAGTAACAAACAGTACATATATTTTCTTCTTTAAACATAAAACCGTTTTGGAAGTGATAATGTTTTCAGTCCCTAAATAGTTAACTAATTGAAATTATCCACCCCCAGTGTAATATCTGACCTAGTTATGCTTAAACGAAGCGCCTTTTACAAGGTCACCACTTTCTTGATGTAAATAAAGAAAACGACAAGTTTAATCAGAATGCTGGGAAGGCTTAATACTGGAGTGAGTTGCATCCTGAAGACGTGTAACTGAGATCTCAGTGCACTAATGCTAACAAAATTTACAACTGTCTTTACAAATTTATTCTAAAGCGTGTTATCTAACAAAGTCTAATGTGCTCTATTCTCCCATCTCTAGCGCCAGTTTACACAAAGAGCTAGAACCGAATCGCCTATTAGTCGTTAGTAACCCCAGGTTATGAACATTAGTGTTCATTCTGGCTGGAAGACAAACCAAAAAATGGCATAAAACCGTGGTTTTTCTCTGTTCACTCCTATTCTCAAGGCCAGTAAAGAACACTAGCACCAAGCAATTAATTTTTCTCATCTTATGCACCAAAAATATATCTTGATGCTGCTCAGTGGAGATCTCAATAAGTCTTTAAAGTTGAAATATCGAGGATGACTGTTCAGATGACCAATGGTGTTCATTTTGTGTAACTTTAGACAGATTACAAAATATATTTGACTTGTTATCAAATTATTACTAATATTCAAAGTCATCTCCAATTATTTCATTTCAAGAAATCACTATAAACGTGGGTGTATACAGGATTATTTTTTAAAGTATGTGTCTAAATTTTGATCGTGCTCACGCCCGACAAAATTATTTTTACTTTATATTAATTAACACATATGTAGGTAATATTTATTATATGTTGAAACCAGTTAGAGTAACAGTGAAAATCAGAGAGAACTGGGTGGCGTATCGATAAACTGACCAGTGAGGGAACCCAAGCACTTCAGGTCTCACGGAATCCAACGATTCACACTCTCAACTTCAATCAAATAAGTAAGAATTAATTAAAAAACTGCGGTAGATTTGAAATTAGTTAGTAATTTGTTAAAATGTATGAATTGTTATGGAATACGCTTGAAATACGTCAAAAATATATAAAAAAAACTTCGCCTTCTAGAAACAACCGTCAATTAAGAATTAAGTTTGTACGAGTTTTTTTAGACCTCTTTCATGTGTATCCATCTACTTCTACAAATGGCGAGTGTAATCAAACCTACATCTCTTTTAGGTAGAGATTCTCAATATATCTAGACCCACTAAAGTCAACGGCTGTAAAACTCTGCTAAGATGACAACAACAGCTACCTCTGAAAATATTCAGGAACTGTTTCATTTCTTCGTGATGTGTTTTCTGAATAAGATGGATGAACGGCAGAGCTTTCACTGTCATTCTAGATAACATTATCAGTGCCTACTATAATAACACAACCAAAACAGCGAAACCCTTGATATCAGTGGGTAATCTATGAATTATGTGCAAAGCAGTTATCCGACTAGCCTAGTGTACCAGAAACCTTATCCATAATCTGTTGTGTTTCAAGATCAGTTGATGTCAACCCCTCTTGTAAAGCAAACATTGTACGTAACTTCACTGGTTCATAACTTAATATATCACCATCTATATGAATCCTCAAGTAGTGTATTAGATGTTCAACCCGTCCGACGATAACTAGTAAACCATGTGAGATAATGTGTTTGTTTATGTGAGATAACCATACATAATTGGTTTTAATACAGTAAAAATATATTACTACTAACGTAAAACGGAAAATTAGATAAAAGCTTACAACATTATCTTTCATTGCGATCCGGCTTTCAGGTGAATACTGTTTGTTTTTTAAATCATCTGCATTAGTTGATCTATTATGAGAATTATCCATAGGTAGTTCAGTCTTAACAAGGTTACATGTTGATAACTCTGATGGTTTCATATCTACACGATCAGCTTCATAACGTTGAATAAGTCGTTTTTTCAATGGCATTGAAGTGTTTTGCGATCGATGATCTGATATATTAGTATCAACAGTGAACTTTGTTCGTATACACTCTTGTTTAGGTTGTGGCAACAAAGTTGGCATTACATTTGGTGTACCTACTAAGGGATGTCGTTTATATTGTTCAGATAGCGTAGATAGCTTGCCTGGACAGTTACTAATTCGATTACTTTCTATGTGATTAGACAATTCAATGGTATCGTTATTATTAATTGAATTTGTATTCGTAGGTAAAAATTGTCCACATAAAGAATAACCAGTTGGAGATTTTCCTCCAGAAATCGCTGAGAATTGTGACTGGCTAGAGTTGAGAACTCTAGTTATTCCGGTATTTGGAGATAAAGATTTGATTGTCTGACAACAAGATGAAATGGGTGATTCAGTCTGTAGGGTGGGTCCTTTCGGATTGAAATTCACAGGAATGGTAGGACTACAATGATCGGAAGTCGGACTTCTAACAAGAGATTCAGAAGTAACAAATGAAACAGATGATAACGACTGGGATGAACTGGTTGTTGCTGCTTTGGTATGTAATTGGTTTGTAGAAAATGAAGATTCTGAAGTAGTATTGGAAAAAGAAGTCGGCGTCAGGCATACTGGTGACGACAAAGAACCTGAAGATCTAATTCGATTTGCTTTACTCATAGGTATGTTTTGAGGCATTGTACAGGAAGGCCAATCTACACTCAAAGATGCCAATTTCGCATCGTGTAGTATAGCCAGTCTTGAATCGGCTAACTCAACTGTATGATCATGTGGACTAGGTTGTAATTTATAAGAATGGGAAGAATCTGTTGAGTAAGCTCTTTGATCAGTTGTTGACCAGGGTGGACAACACATATGATCGTATTTGTTCATTGGTTCGTTGCCAGGAGTTGAAGAACGTGAATTTAAACGATTTGTCAACTGATCCATTGATCTTGGTAAAGAAAGACTATTTTTCATACTAGGATATCTTAAGTCAGACATTGTTCCTGTTGAGACGGATGGGATTGTCCTAGTATTGGTCATTGATAAATCATTAACTCTTCGTGATTTGCAATCGGTTCCAGTCCTTGGGATGAAATTGGGGTGGGGGCAATGAAGTAAAAATCAAGAAAATACAGGTTATAAATTTAAATCAGTAATACCCTTTGAAAGCCTCTACCAGTACAATTAACAATGGAACTTACTTTTACTACCTAAATGAAATGGGGAAAGCACAGGTGAACTGTGAAAGTTGATAACTGTCATGAATATCAACAACTATAATTTAACATTTGTTTCTTCAATTACATAAATAAGTGCTATATTCCGTTGTTTAACTTTGACCTGAACCCGTGATAAACAACCCACTAGCAATAGTTATATGTATATAGATAACTTAATTTACAAATATTTGAGCGACGTCATTCGTATCTAAAAGAAGGATAGAGTTACTTCTAAATTTATCCTGTAATTAAAGAATCGCCTGAAATATTTTGTCTTGACCCGAATAGATAGATGGATCTCATGCTATAATAACAGTTGTAGACCATAATTTAATTATCCTGAAGATCAATAAAAGAGTTATAATTAATTATTATCCTTAAAGTTGATCAGAGAAACCCTATCAAAACAAAGGACTAGACGATACAACACAATGGTTATTGATTTAATGAATGAATAGTGTATAAATCTCAGTCTTCAAACATGAATTACGCTACTGAATAGCTCACTGGTGAATTCTCTCACCATAACACTGGATAGGAAATCCGTTCTCTCAAAAATGGAAATGTAACTCGTCAGGAAATATTATAAAAAATAACGCCAATCAATCCAAGACATAGAAAACACACGCAAACGTAGAAAGTAGGGAACAGTAGAGAGTCCAACATTATTCTAATATGTCACCTCCTAGAGTCTAATTACTCCAAAATACATATAACCAAGCTAATAAACTAACCAACTTATTAACAGGGCAGATATTTTATAATATGATCATATTATTAGGCTGTTTTATACATGAAGAAGACTAATACATATTCAAACCATAACTTAAATGCAGGTCAATTTAATAAGTAATCTAACTAATGTAAATCTACATGTTATTAATTAATTTGTAAACAAAAATCGAAAAAATAGTGGTGTGGATTAATTCTTAAAATGTTTATGATTTGTAATACACAGAATGTTCTTACAATCTGAATACTAGTAGTAATAATAATAGTAATAACAATAACAATACTAATAATATTTTCGTGATCAAATCCTTACTAATAACGATATAAACATTATGCCCGTTGAAAAAGGTACTTAGTTAATGCCCAAATGAGAACATTCATACTAGAATGTAGTTAAATATGGCTGATAAGTCCTAAATTGGATGAAATGTATATCATGAATTCTAATCATAAGTACAGTCCATCTACTCTATGAAATCAGAATACGTATTATTTATATACTTAGTCAGAGACATCATTCTTCTTGAAGAAACAGTTTAAACAGTATCATCATTGATGAATATAGTGCTGAATAAATTGGTCATTCATTCGGATACGGTTAATTTCCTGATTGATAAGTGGAATGAATGATTACGACGTGACGACAGTGTGAAAAATTCAGTTTAAGTATTTTTTTTTCCGATAAATTCCGATAAATAAATGTATATATCAAGTCTACATCTGATCAATAACTATAACGAACAAACCATATTCAATAAATCACAAAAAACCCCAATACTATTTTTAGAAGATTTAAACATATATATAATATGGCTTAGTTCTTTTTGTAAACTAATTTATCTCTCATTTTCATCCCTATTTTTTTGTTTATTACGATGATGAATATTATTTTGAACTAGTTAATAGACAATAATAAATACTTTATAGTCGCTCCACTACTGCATACTTATGAATATGTACATAGACAGAGAGAGGATCACGTGGCGTGACAATATGTGCATAATTATATATATATATATAAATTAGTACCGATCTGTTCGTTTAATTATACAACTCAACATTTAACCACTAAGTCTCAAGTTCACAATTCCTGTTCCATCTAATTTGGTTTAGACAACTGAATAATATCCGTAGTCCTCATCATACACATATGCGCGTACTCACACACATACAAGAACTTTTAACTCAAATCCTAGTACACATAAGTCTGTACTCTTGATGAATAAATTTTACTTTCACCAATTATACGATGATTATCTAATTTAAATACAGAAAAATATGTTTTCATTTACATTCCTCAATGGAAATTTTTACAAATTGTCTACATTTATGAACTCTGTTCACTCATGTTCATAAATCAAATAAGCCGGTATGTGTGTGTGTGTCCAATGAATTTACGTACTAATGATAGACAACACTTAAAACTATCTCCATATGACATAGTTTCAAGTCTAGTTCCCATAATTTATAGTAAAAAGAAAAAACAATTAATCAACAAAATGGATAAATAATGAAAATAAAACTGCAGAAAAGGACATGTAGAATGTATAAACAACAGACACTTATAATCATAGAAATAAAACAGTGAAAATTTAGACAGAAATATAGAGTGAATGTAAATTCTTTATTTTACTATATTCTAAATAACGTCTAGATAAGAAGTATATTCTTTAAAATAAAAGTTAGATCAACAGGAACCGAATTTATTATACCTAATTATTCGGTTATCCTTAAATTCATTAAAGATACTAGACTCTTACTTATAATATCAGGAGTTCAAGTTTATTCCTTATCCTTAAATAAGATGAACTAGTGAAAAAATTCTACCTCGCTCATAAGTTTCATGTATTATTTACACAGAATGAACAAATAGATGGTTTATTGACCAGAATATTTGGGTAAAACCAGTAAGTTGTAGGCTCAAGTCACTCCCCACTTAATTCGACCTGGAAAGCCTACATACAAAGTGTTTGGGCCAAAAATGAGTATGTAAATCTGTACTGTGCAAATGAATGACACTATATCAAATTAGTTTATTATACCTGTATACCTAGACACAACAAGAATCTCTATGTAGACCAAACGTACATGACAAAACTGATTTCTTTTTTTAAATCGATAGCATTTAGCTATTTTAAATAGTAAAATTCAAAAAATAGGTTTGGCTATGTTGTGGTCTCATCATCTGGATTTGTTCGCATTGTGATGGGTATGATGGTATCCCAAATGAAACACATTGTCTTGAACTCCGTAACGTTATCCACTTGATTACAAAATTAAATTATCTAAACCTTATTCAGTATGCCACCAATTTTGTTTCATTAGTATACATTGAATAAGTCTTCAAGAAAATAATATTTAGAAAAAAATAAACCACCATTCATAGTTTAACATCAAAAACTCATTATAGTTAAACAATTATTGAAAATCAGGAAGTATTGGACAATTGTTTCGTCCTAGTACGAGACTTCCCAGTGTTATGCACTATTACACCACCAGCACTAGAAAAATGCCTTTGATGTATCACAGTGATCGCATAACTTTCAGACCAGTAAGTTGGAATCAAACTTTTTACATTTCCAACTTCAGTCAGCTCGTGATGTTGCGTGACTATTGTCCATAGTCATTGGTGGCATCTCGTCCGACATCAATAAATTCCCAATGTCAGGGCTTTGCACTAGAACTCTGGAAGTCGAAGACGCTAATAACCATGTAATGACTGGCCGAATCTCATAATCTACAACTCCCATACTAAAAAACACTATTTACCTAACCATTAAAAAAAAAACATAGATCAGATATATTTTAACCTAAAAATAGAACAAATGACAGAAAAAACTAAAAAAAATTTTTTTTTATTGAAAAGTGAAATAAATAAATGAAATCAGTAACCATGTAAATATTTACTTGCTAGGCTAAGAACCACGCCTTATACATATATGAAAAGTTAAAGTAAAATGGAAATCTGATTCCCATACTAAAAAGAATGAAGTGTCACCTTTTTTTGCCTGATCGATGATTAAATATTAAAAGATCAAACGTCAAGTCCTCTCCGTGATCCTCCGAATCCACCGGTCCAACCCCTGGTGGGGTCACAGATACGAACCAGTTTTACATCCAAAAAGATAAAGTCTTATTTCAATTTCATTGGTACAACTGATGACGTTTCTTAATTGAACTTTTTGATCCGTAAATGAATAATCAAATTTGGTATTTTTTGACAACAAATAACATGGATTTATTGAGAGGTTTTAATTAACTTATGGATAATAATAATTATTACTGTTGATTTATTATTATTATAAAATAGATGACTTATCCAGTAAAGTAGTGGCTCAGTGATTATGTTCTACTTTCAGTCATTAAGCTGAGGGTTGGTATCCCTCCCCAATAAATTTATTTGGGACAAGCGGGTAGTATCACAAATCGTCATGCTTACAGTGTGGTTAGAAGTAAAGTACACTCATTTGTACATGGTAAATGCAATAAACAATCAATACCGATGAAGTGTACCAGCTGAAATTATCGAAAAAACGAGTAAACATTGAAAAAGCATCAATTTTGAGCATATCAATTAAGTATAGGAATGTTTGTGAGTAAATAAACACCCAGACAATCCCCATTTGTTTATACGCATGTAACCTTAAGAATAGTTAGTTCTTTCTTGAGCATTCACGGGGAGAAAATTCAAATGTATGTTTTAACTACTTCAGCACTAATGTTATCATAAAGTGTGACGTAGATATTCAAACTTAGATGCTTCAATCCTCACCATCAACATTATCTATTTTTATTATTGATAAACACGAAAGGTATATACGTTTGAATGTTTACTTCATATGCCAGGAAAACACTGAAGCTGGAGTAAAGAAAATAAATATTAGAAATTTCCTCGAGAATATTCAGGAGATGACAGATTGTTCCTAACGATTTATGTATATGCAAAATTAAAAGCAGACTCCATAGGCGTTTATTCACTCACAGACAATACTATGCATGGTTGATATGTTCGAAATTAATACTATTTTTCGATATTTAGGCCTACAACAGATCGAAAAAACGCGTTTCTTCATTATTATTTTAGAGTGAAAACACGTATAATCAATTTGTAGGTATCAGTGCCGAGGTTGGTAGGAAGCTAATAATAAACATACTTTTTATGATACTTCAATGAGTAGAAAATTTTATTTCTGACGTTTCGTGACTTAATGTAAGCTACTTCTCGAGAGTAAATATTTATCAAACGTCAAAAATACAACTTTCTACTCATCGAGTCTCGCGAGTGCGGGATCGTGGATGCGCATTGCTGAGGAGTCCCATAATAGGACGAAACGGCCGTCCAGTGCTTCCAGGTTTTCGATGGTGGTCTAGCTTCAATTGACTCATGATTTCAACTGTGAAAATACTAAATTCTCCACAAAACCCCCTCTGATCATTAGGATATCACAAAAATGTATTTATTACATGTGATCAATATTGTTTATGTGTGTGTTTTTGTGTAGCCTGATAGAATGGATTCAGTATTATCGGATCTTTACATGATGATCTTATTTGTGCACGATTAATAATTTTCTAGTTCATTACCATGAAATTGTAATAATCATACTGCCGAAAAATGCTACAACTTTTATCAGTTACTCAGTCAATCATAATCAATATTAAGCGAAGCATAAGTGTGCATCGACTCAGGTTGCTACACTGCATCAGCACGGTCAGATAAAATTGATACACTGAATACAAAAGTAAACGAGATAATAATAGTATCATTGGTGGTGAGAAAGATTAAATACTGCGAAATACTATTTAAAAAGAAATGATAGATTCAAAGAATAAAGAGTACGTAATC
Organism: Schistosoma mansoni; assembly: GCF_000237925.1. Taxonomy (NCBI): domain Eukaryota; kingdom Metazoa; phylum Platyhelminthes; class Trematoda; order Strigeidida; family Schistosomatidae; genus Schistosoma; species Schistosoma mansoni. The sequence continues at coordinate 50,857,162 of NC_031495.1, forward strand.
ATACTGAAGTTCATTGTTTAGAGGAAGACAGAAGTGAATGCATCTGTTCCACCAAGTTTTTTAACCAGTGAAATCAAACAATGCTGAGATTCGAAGCTAAGAATAAGAAAGTCAGGATTTGGTTACTAAAAATTCAAAAATTTCCAGATAGTCGAAATTTATATCTCAATACTGATCAGTATAGTTAATAACAACAACTTAAATTACTTCTTAACAAGCAAGCTCCTCTCCCTCCTACCAAAGATGAGTATGATTTGTTTTCACTTGGTTGTTTAACTTGATAATTAAAGAATCTCTCTATTAAACAACTGATAATTACATATATGACAAAGTTAGATTTAACAGACCACGACCAAAAAAATTACAACTTAATCTATACATAATTACTACTTTAACATTACAGATTCTTGCATCCGATGATATACCTAATTATTTTTCTCTAAAATTCTGAATTTCCTTATCTATTTAAAGAATGTAAAATGACATGTAATATGGCAGTGGAGAGTTATCAGCATAAAACTGCACTTAATAATAAAGAATATTTTTCAATCTGACACATTAAATCGGTGAGATAAATAAATTCCAGTATTGCTTTATAAGTACGTGTCTTTCCGAGCCACATACCCGATGTTTAGTCTTTCTCATTACCATTGTTATCACAATATTTCGACCGCTTTACTATTCATCTTATTAGTTTCATCTCATTATTTTAGTATGGTATGGAAACTTCAGCAAACGCATATCTGCATCAGACTATACACTGATTGACTGAGTGGATTAGAAGTAAATAAAATGAATATAGTTGAATGATAGGCAGGCTAAATAAACTTATCAGACTATAATCCCGCATAATATATAACTCCCTCGGACACCTGCACATTACTACAACCCACAACAAAAGCACACATAAACCATTACTTAATAATAATATATTCAAGGTAAAAAGTCTAGGAATGAATGGATTTCTGTTATAGTGACTGATTCTAAATCATGTCTTAATCTAGCAATCTATTTTTATCTTTTCAGATTTGAAAAAGGGATATCTACGACTCTACAAAATCCAGATCAACCAGTCAATGATTTCATTGTGCCGATGTTACTTTTTAAACTGATTGTTTTATTTCGATTGGTATCATGCATCGAAATAAAATATGACTTAGTATGTAAAACATTACCCAGCTACTTCAGTAAGTGTAAATTAATTTAGTTATCGATCGATTCACTTTCCTCCCCCATACCTTTTCGGTTAATTTCAGTATTACTCAGTCAGCGATCCACTATTCATTCATCCATTGTGGTAAAGATATCCATGACCGAATACCAATAATCTACGCATACCTCCCACTCCTAATAACTATGTCTGAAAGTTATAAACTAGCACGAAGACTACAACATAGTATGCTTATTCCTTTACCGGCATTTAGATTTTGGTGGGATATGTTGACAAAATATTGGACAAATTCTCACTAGGTGTGTTAAGACTTCCACCAACGATAGAACAGTCTAATTTGATACACCTTAACCGGAGTAATTAAATAGTCTTAAGAGAAAGGGAAACAATGTAAGACTTGAATGAAAAATAACACCAAAGGCTTTTGGACAAAGTTTTGTAAACAATATAAAGTACGTAAAAAGAGTCGAAATTACTATTAGAATTATCCATCAGTATGTAGAAGACAAATATTGTTGATAAAGAAAAATCTTATGGTAATCCATTCATGAAGTTGGACGATCTAATTTTAAAATTTTGTTTTCATTATCATAAACGACACATGTTTTTAAAAAAGCAATCCATTTCCGAGAACGTAACGTCATTAGAATCGACTGCTGTTTGCCTATATCATCTTATTACTTTGATCTTGCCGTACTGATATGATATTGTAAGTTGAATCAGTGCACATATGATTAACTGATATCCAGATGGTGAGTTTCGATTCTTGTCCGAAAATTTTCATTATTACTAGAGTACATTCATGAAACTTTAAACATGCATAATGAACCAAAATACAGAAAGCAAACCAAAACAACACACTACCAATAAATGCTATCGTAACGATTAGTCGTCGCCTATGATTAACTCTAAATGATTAGTTATTTAAAACCAGTTGAAATTGTTTACTATCTTAACAAACCAGTGAAAGTAAATGTGAAAAAGATGAACGTATAAAACGTGATTAAACAAAGAGCAAATGGATATCGATTAATCAAAATATTTCAGATTTTAAAAAATATTGATGGGGAATAGGTGCATTAATAACATCGTGTGATTTTAATTCGAACCATTTAAGCTTTCTGACCAATGATGTCTCCTAATTATCATCGCTATTAACCATCAAGGTTACATCTCACTACATTGCATAGATTATAAGTTAATGATTCTCATGAATTAATATTGTAAGGCCTTAAACTCTCCAAAGATAATGTTTTAAAAATAACTGAATAACTAGAACTACTTAATAATAGCAGAGCTAAAAGCGCAAATTGTGATGTTCAAATATATTGATAATCATTCATTTATGAAAAGATAAAATAAAAACCTACCCGCTTCTGTTCATGACGTGGACATGATTTTCAATGTAACCACCACTAGTAACAGGATTTGGTTCAGAAGAAACCGGTGGAGAAAAATTATGACTTGAGTTGACTGGTTGTTTATTCCCGGAAGAATCAACAATGTTGTTTAGATTTCTATATGAGGAATTATTAGCTAATAATGCTAATTGGTTAACATTATCCCACTGGGAAAGTAATACAGCTGCAGCTTCAAGTTGAGAAGGGGATAACATACTTGCTGCCCTAGCTACAGCAGATATTGTTGGTAAATCAAATCCACTCGGCAATTGATGACTTTGTGTCAAAGGTTTATTATGTCTTGTTTGTTCGCCAGAACCACTTAAACGTCTAGGAGGTGGATGTGGAGGAGGAGAAAATCTCTGTGAGTTGTTAGGTGCTGGATATTGGAACACAGGTGAATTAAGCATAGGACTAGACCTAAGTGACTGAGATGTCCGCTGAATCTTTGAATTATCTGGACTTTTTATCCTGAGTGGTAGATTCGGTAAATTATTATGAGTAGATATATGGGTCTGACGTCCCTGAGTATCAGGTTGATGTAATAAACCTTGAGAATATCCAGTATTCTGTACAGAAGATAATGTGTCCATCTTGTTTATTTTAGATCCAGTAGAACAGTTATTAGAAGGAAGATGCATTAAATCTCCAGAATTTTTATTGACATTAAGCTTAGCCAAATTCTGAGCATAATTTGCTAGATATTCCTGTGGTAATACCTGAAGTAGTAATCCAGGTTGTTGTTGCTGTTGTTGCAATAATTCCGTAGGATAGTGAGAAATTGTCGTTATCAAATTTGGATTCACATCATTTCGGCGTCCAGGTAAAGTAGACTTAACAGGATGACTAGATTGTCTAGATGTCACTACTTGTGATTTATGGTCACTGTGTAAATACTCGGTAGTCAAATTAGATGTTGACCGATCTACGAGAGATTGTTGTTGGAGCATAGATAAACTATATGGATCTCCAGTTGATATTAAATTTCCAGTTGCTAAGGTTCTAACCGGAAGTTGAGTAGAAACTACTGAATTTGGTAATGATCTAGAAAGTGATTCAACTGTTTGTATAGGTGTATCACAGCATAGCTTTTTTGAACCAATATTTGAAATGGTATTCACTGTAGAAGGAGAAGAAATTAGATTTGTGGAGGAAGTATGTGCAGACGCCATCCAACGTTTTTTCTTTGGTAACATTATTATAAATGATTGTTAGATTTGTTTTTAATTTGATAAATAATTCCAGACTGAGGGATGAATTATAAATATAATTAAAATAGATCAAATTAATCCAGTTCAGTTAAATAGTAAACCATCAACAATTTACAAATCCATGTTGGTAAGGTGATTCACTATCATTGAAATAGCTCAACATTAAAATATTGACATCTATGCATATTGATTAATCGATAAATAATTGATAAATCTTTATTAATACATCATTTATTCATAAAGAAGTTAATATTCAATGATTCCTTAGTAAGCAACTAAATATGAATAAAATAACACAATGATTACTCTATGTATTTTATAATACGTTTTAGTTCCACTGTCTTTTTTTTTGCTAAAATAAAAATGAACTTTCGACCATTTGTCTATCAGCCCATTACAATGTTTATTAAAAATTCTGTCTATATTCTAATTTAACCAACAGTTAATGAATCATTCATGTAATGGACAAGGTCAATTATTTTAAACCAATCATAAAATTAGTTCTATTTACCAATGATAAAGAAATTGTTAATAGACATCAGAAAATTAGAAAATTTTCTACGAATTGTTTAACTTATGAGCTCTTTTATTGGTTTCTTATAAGGACAATGTGTCTTTTTACTGATTCCCCTTCAACAAAAACTCAACTATAATTAAATAAGTAAAAAATGTATCCAACCTGTTAAAATGTTTGAATACTGGATAAACTTGATAATGGGAATATTAACTATACCGTATAGTCTGCAGAAATATCAGATGATAAGATGTCGTAATCTAGGTTTTTCAAATATAGTCTTAACCTAATGGATTGAAGATAATAGAATCACAAAATTGACTTCATAATTTAGTTAGATAATCACTCACACACGGTTTGTTGTAACAAAAAACATCTGATATACTTCTGAATTGATATTTAATATACTCCGTAGTACGTGGATGCTGGGAATATGTCGTTGAGTAGGAAAATCTATCATGGTGACTTTATTCATAAAAATCTCACTACCTTTATGGACAATAACATCACCATTATACCGTCATAGCACCAATCTCCTCTACACATTATTATTAGAAACATGTAATAGGCTTTAAATAATAAAAGATAATCGTATGAGTTTATGGACATTGATCGAAATCAACCCCTTAAATCTGTATACATTTTGAAAACATTTTTTAATCTTATTAAATTCACAGACATATATATATAAAACTGTAGTGTACTATTGATGTGGATGTGAACACTTTAATTTTTTCATCTTAATAGATAAACTACGTTAACAAGTTCCAAAAGAATGAAAACCTCCAGAATCAATTTCTGACTTCATAATTAGAAATAGATTGCATCATAATAGTTGAATGGTCTTTAAAATCAAATCAGTCTGTAACGTAAACTATAAACCATAAAAACCTCTACAAACTCTTCATGTTAATAATAATCATGTGTTAACGAGTGCCTAGAGAAAATTTCAGGATTTCTAATGAGAAGCAGTGGTCAGTGAAGCCGGACCATGTCGTATTTGAGGCAGCTACCCACCTTTGGTATTGATTCCTGGTTGAGATATATCGCCAATTAATTTGAATTAAAAATGTAAACATCAGATTCCTTACTCAGTGATTTTAAGGTTAATTGTCCAACTAAAGGTCAGGTGTTAGATCGAATGTGTAGTCGTGGATGTGCATTGTTTATGATTTCATGAGGATAAAACAGTTTGTTCAGTACTTTCTGGCCTCCAACCTTCAGTTAACTAACGTTAGTCAGCAATGTAAACCACAACATTCAACGATCTCAAATCCGTTGGATTAATAATGTCATATTGTGTTGTATGATCGGTAGGGTTTGAATAACATTTTGAACAGGGAAGAATTTAATATTATAAAATACTTGCATATCATATTGAACATTCTTTCCCTTCGTTTTAAATTTCCAAATCACTAAATACTTATTTCTAAAAGTTTTCATTACAACTCATTTGGAAATTATTCATTTCTGAAAAGGTCATTTACTTGACCTTTTTAATCTAGGTAACCATTTAACAAACACGTATAAAACGTAAATGACCTTTTCACGACAAGATCACAGGTCAGATTTACTCATTTCTCTATGTTCAAATTAAGATTTATTCGAGCAAAAAATAAATTGTTCTAGTAATTATTCACTGAATTAACTTAGTGAAACAAAATCAAGATATCTGTTAAATAGTTTGGGTTGGTTTTATGGAGAAAATACTTGATTCTCAACACTCAATATATGTTTGAAAATTCGAAAGAAAGCAGTTCTATTTGACAAACTTAAAATCAGTCTACATTTATTAACTTAATGACGAAGTATATCAATACATGAAGAAGTATGTATTTGTACTTGCCCCTAAACACCCTAGTAAGGACGAGGATGAGAAATCCCGTCCCTCCTGCTCGAAATGATTTCATACAGTCACAAGTCTACAGCCTCTATCAGTGAAGTCTTACTCACTTAACCCACACGATAAGGGGTGTTTCACAAAAGTGAGATGATAAAAAGGGGATGGGCAGGATATAAACTAGATTGTAGGTATAAATGCCAAAGTTGGACTTGATAGTTTCGAATAAATTGAGTATTGGGTAGAGAGTTAATAATAGATAAATATTTTTTATATCCCAATGAGTAGAAAATTGTATTTCTGAAGTTTCACGACTTAATATAAGTCACTTCTTCAGAGTAAATAAAAAACCGAATTAAATTAATAAGTTTAAATAGTACAAAGGAAACAATACAGAATATGATTTCGATTGTACTAAAAATATTCTACATTGCTTCCTTTGTACTATTTAAACTTGTTAATTTAATTCGGTTGTTTATTCACTCTAAAGAAGTGGCTTACATTGTCATGAAACTTCAGAAATACAATTTTTCTACTCACTAGGATATGACAAAAAATTGTTTGTTATAAACTAGATTGGTTATTTTCAGCAGATCTACCTAATAAATTCGGCAATTCGTTATCCCAAAGTAAAAGTGTAAATGAGCCTAAAGAACCAGATGATGTGTAGAAATAATTTAGCTACGAGCTACCACAAAACTACATCTCCCGAATTTCCCTACTACCTAGAGTCGAAGACTGTCAGATCTCTATATTAAGCAAACCACTTTCTTCATTTTAGCCATTTGAGTAGTATCCCTGCTCACATACATGATAATGTATCAATCAACATCCTCAGGGTTTCAGTAAAATGGTGAATGATACGTATTGGACTTGATTGATAAGGATTTTTACCAATGAAGATTAATTTATATCATTAGTTAGACTCAAATTACAAGTATCTTTTATTGGACTTCTGTTTATTTTTGTTCTACATTACTATCAGTGTAGGGGTTTTGTGAGGATTGTAGAATTTTCATAGTTTACATCACAAACTTATGTTGGCTAGATAGCCATTGAAAACAAGGGAACATCGGAAAGTTGTTTCATCCTACTGTGGAACTCCTCAGAAGTATGGATCTAAGACATAACCAAGGTTTCAACACAGGACTTTTAGTTTCATATGTGAGGGCCTAACCATCAGATCATTGAGCATATACTCTATGATATGCATTGCTTAACTTCAACCAGTTCTCCATATCGCTCAACTATCATCTAATCTCATTGGTGGGTAACTGCCTTGAACACGACATGGTTCAACACCACTCATCACAGCTTCTAACGAGATAATTGTTTAATGAGCAAGTGACTGCACATAAGATAGGTGAACTTGTAGTGTATATCACGGACATATTACAGACAGATAATGGTTTGGAATTGTTGTCAATGTTAAGGATCTGCTCATTGGTAAATAAGTTAAAGAAGCAATCCGGAAGTTCTAGTGAGAACATGTGGCTGGTGGAATCTAACTAAGTCGAATATGAGATACACATCATCTATGAAAATAGGAAATGATCCCAGAGCAATATCACGAACTGACTGTAGCTATAAACTGGTATCGTTGGGACTCAACTTTTTGATTTAAATGTAAAGCTGTCGTTGTGAAGTTTTTAGTTCTTAGTTTCTATTATTTGGTGGGGTAATAGATACTCATTGTTATCTGATACTCTTCAGCCTAGTTTACAAAACATAATCCCGTTAGTTATGATTCTGAATTTATATTCCATCATTTCTCTGAATTTCCAGTACTCTGATTAGTAAGCTTGTAATGGATGAATTTTGAGCTGGACTCTGTCTATATTAAATTGTAATCAGAAGGGGTTTTGTGGAGATTTCATTTTTTTCATAGTTGAAATCATGAGTCAATTGAAGCTAGACCACCATCGAAAACCTGAAAGCACTGGACGGCAGTGTCGTCCTATTGTGGGATATCTCAGCAGTGCGCATCCACGATCCCGCCTCGCGGGATTCGAACCCAAGACCTACCACTCTTGCACCAGAGTACTTAACCGATAGACCACTGAGCCGGCATCCAACGGTGTTAATATCTAGCCTCAACCAATCCACAAAGTTTGAGCAACCGTTCACCAATTGTCTTCATTGAGTTGATATCTCACAACAGACGTGGTTGAACTCCACTGGTCACTGCTTTCCACTATAGGCGTTGTAATGAAATACCCATAGTACATTTATCATATGTAACTTTTTCAACACTTGTAATCAAATTAGTTTGAAATAATTTTAAGTAAGCAAATTGTTATTGTTTTATTGTAAAATTCGTTTTTTTCTGTTACTATTACTTTCTTTAAAAACTAAATTGAATAATTTTTTTTTCATCAATTATACAATGTATAGTTTTATCTTCAAAAATTCTTACTTACTTACTTACTTACTTACTTACGCCTGTTACTCCCAATGGAGCATAGGCCGCCGACCAGCTTTCTCCAACCCACTCTGTCCTGGGCCTTCTTTTCTAGTTCTTTCCAGTTCTTGTTCATTCTTCTCATGTCTGTCTCTATTTCTCGGCGTAATGTGTTCTTTGGTCTTCCTCTTCTCCTTCGACCTTCAGGATTCCATGTGAGGGCTTGTCTTGTGACACAATTGGGTGATTTCCTCAAAGTGTGCCCAATCCACTTCCAGCGCTTCTTCCTGATTTCTTCCTCCGCTGGAATCTGGTTTGTTGTCTCCCACAGTAACTTGTTGCTGATAGTGTCTGGCCATCGGATCCGAAGTATCTTGCGTAGACAGCTGTTAATAAACACTTGTATCTTCTGGATAATGGCTTTCGTAGTTCTCCACGTCTCTGCCCCATACAGAAGAACTGTCTTGACATTTGTATTGAAAATTCTAACCTTGGTGTTGGTTGACAATTGTTTTGAGCTCCAGATGTTTTTCAGCTGCAGGTATGCTGCTCTTGCTTTGCCGATCCGCGCCCTCACATCTGCATCTGATCCACCGTGTTCATCAATGATGCTGCCCAGATATGTAAAGATTTCCACATCCTCCAAAGCTTCTCCGTCAAGTGTAATTGGATTGGTGCATATTGTATTGTATCGGAGAGTCTTGCTTTTCCCTTTGTTTATATTGAGACCTACTGCTGCTGAGGCTGCTGCTACACTGGTCGTTTTCTCCTGCATTTGTTGTTGCGTTTGTGATAGAAGAGCCAGATCATCCGCGAAGTCTAAATCGTCAAGCTGCATCCTGCCTGTCCACTGTATCCCGTGCATTCCTCCAGATGTTGACGTCTTTATAATCCAGTCGATCACCAGGAGAAAGAGAAAGGGTGAGAGTAGGCAACCTTGCCTAACACCGGTCTTTACCTCGAACGAGTCGGTGAGTTGTCCTCCGTGGACGATTTGGCAGTTTAGTCCATCATAGGAGTTCCGTATGATGTTGACTATCTTCTCAGGCACGCCGTAGTGTCGAAGAAGCTTCCATAGTGTCGTCCTGTCCACGCTATCAAATGCCTTCTCGTAGTCGATGAAGTTGATGTACAGTGATGAATTCCATTCGATTGATTGTTCCACAATGATACGTAGAGTTGCGATTTGATCTGTGCACGATCTATCCTTACGAAATCCAGCTTGTTGATCTCGAAGTTGAGCGTCCACGGAATCCTTCATCCTGTTCAACAATACTCTGTTGAAGACTTTTCCTGGTATTGAGAGGAGAGTGATGCCCCTGTAGTTGTCGCACTTGCTCAGATCGCCTTTCTTTGGTATCTTGATGAGAAGTCCTTCTTTCCAGTCTGTTGGTACATGTTCTTCGTCCCAAATCTTACTGAAGAGGATGTGGAGTATCTTGGCAGTTGCTGTTACATTTGCTTTCAGTGCCTCTGCCGGGATGTTGTCTGGTCCCGCTGCTTTGCCACTCTTGATTTGTCTAATGGCCATGCTGATCTCTTCAATTGTTGGTGGGCCAATATCGATTGGGAGGTCTGTGGGTGCTGCTTCGATGTTGGGTGGGTTCAGTGGAGCTGGTCGATTCAAGAGTTCCTTGAAGTGTTCTACCCACCTGTTTCGTTGTTCTTCAATATCGTTGATTACTTTGCCTTCCTTGCTTTTCACTGGTCTTTCTGGTTGACGGTAATCTCCAGCAAGTTTCTTGGTTGTATCATACAGTTGTCTCATGTTTCCCTCTCCTGCAGCCTTTTCCGCTGTCATCGCTAAATCTTCCACATATTTACGTTTGTCGGTTCTGATGCTCCTCTTCACTTGCTTGTTTGCCTCTGTGTATTCGGCTTGTGCCTTGGCTTTTTCCGCTCTTGTTCGGCTGATATTGATTGCTGCCTTCTTGTTCCTTCTTTCTTCAATTTTATCCAGTGTACCAACAGTGATCCATTCCCTGTGATGGTGCTTCTTTTGGCCCAGAACCTCCTGACATGTTGAAACGATTGCCTCCTTGATACCTTTCCAGCTGCTCTCTATGGTGGTTCCCTCTCCATTGAGTAGGTCATGAAAGGCCTCGAACCTGTTGCTGAGGGCTATGTTAAATTCGTTGAGTTTGTCAGCATCTCGAAGAAAGGCCGTGTTAAACTTTTGTGATGTTGTCCGCGCCATTGTCCAGTGCTTCTTGAGTTTTAGTTTCATCTTGGCGACCAGCAAATGGTGATCGGATGCTATATCAGCTCCTCTTCTGGTTCTCACATCCTCCATCGTCCTCCTGAACTTTTTGTTGATGCAGACATGGTCGATTTGATTTTGTGTAGTGTGATCCGGTGAAATCCAAGTGGCTTTGTGTATGTTTTTGTGTGGGAATATGGTGCCACCTATGACCAGTTTATTGAAGGCACATAGGTTTGCAAATCTCTCACCATTTTCGTTCCTTTCTCCCAGTCCATGTTGTCCCATGACGTCTTCGTATCCAGTGTTGTCCTTTCCAACCTTGGCATTGAGATCTCCCATCAGAATGGTCAGGTCTTTGGTTGGGCACTTCTCGAAGATCGACTGCAGCCTATCGTAGAATTGGTCTTTAGCGTCTTCATCGTAGTCGTTGGTCGGCGCATAACATTGGATGATGTTCATTGTAATGCCCTCTCTCTTTGTTTTGAAGGAGGCTTTGATGATCCTCGGTCCATGAGATTCCCATCCTATAAGTGCATTTTGTGCTTTTCTAGACAGCATCAGTGCCACTCCTTGTGTATGTGGGGCATTTTCTTCTTCATGACCGGAGTATAACAGAAGTTCCCCTGAAGACAGTCGTTGTTGTCCAACCTGCGTCCAATGTGTTTCACTGATTCCAAGCACTTCCAGGTTGTATTTCCTCATTTCCGCAGAAATTTGGAAGACTCTGCCGGTCTCCCACATTGTCCGGACATTCCATGTACCTATAAAAATTGTCGCTCTGGTTGTAAGAAGGTGCATCGGCCTCATGACTTCCGAAGGAACTCGGCTTTCATCATGAGACGTCATTTTTCCTTCTACTCCCAGGGCAGAGTTTGAATGGTTTGAATGATTTTTTCTGGTTAGCGTTTTTTTAGCGAGTTGATTTTCTACGGGATGGGGTCGCTAACCCCATGCCCAACCCTCCTCCTTTACCCGGGCTTGGGACCGGCAGTAGCCCCTGGAGGAGCTACAGGCGGAGTTTCAAAAAATTCATGTTTATCTAAAAATCACGTTTCCACAAAGACGTACACACATGAATTCACACACAGAGAGAGAAACATGCTCATACATATATAAACCATTATAAGAATACATTTTATAATAATAATAATAATAATAATAATATTTGCTTATGTAAATGACCTTTTTTTCTAAGTATCGATTATCTGTCTTTATTTATTTTTTTGTTACTTAAGCAAATAAAAGAAATAAATGAAGATTATTAAACGTAACCATAATAATATACACAAAAAAATCTTTTATTTATATTTAGTTCAAATAGTCAATAACATACATGACATGGTCCAAATAATGAATGATTCCATATATATATATATATATATAATGTTAATATAAAACTGAATGGGTGAGAAAAATAAGAACAATAATCTAATCAATTTCATTTTATCGATTAAATGAAAATGTATTAAACTATTGAATGAAAATAAGTAAGGGTTTTTTATGAATTAATGAAACAATTTTGTAAAGAAAGATTGATTTAATTTGTAGGTAGTATTATTCATAGATTAATTTTCTGTAAGGAGTATTAGCTAGTAATTTAACTCCAAGTGAAACCTGAATGTCCAGAATTCGATACCTGAAGAGGTATTGAATGAGTATTAATGTGTTTTGATGTCGCCCCCAAATGCTCTGGTACAGCCGAGTGGAGAGGGTCCGCTCTCTCTCGAAATGCTCTCACATGGCCACGCGAATATATAACCTCTGACAGGGAAGTCCTCCTCACTGCCTTCTCGTGGCAGGGTGTTGTTTACGAAATTGAGAGGACGAAAAGCGAATGTCCAGCGCTTTAACCGGGTTGGTGGACACAGAAAGTCCACCTAGGGGAGTTGGAAAACCCTGATTCCAAATCAATGGTGCACATGGCTGCAGTATCCTGAGAGAACGAATGGTGTATGAATCAATCGTTGGTCACCGGCTACCATGGGACTGCATCTCCTCACGATGCTCCACTGCCTTGTGGATCAGACCTTTAGGTCAAAGTCTCCGGGCATGGACCCCTAAGAAAACCACCTGCTTCTGTCTATGCACCCGGGCAGCATCATAGCCCTCACACAATTGAATGAAATGACATTATTTTGTGTGGCGCATATATATCTGATGCCTCCTTGTGCCAATATTTATGTGTTCAAATAAATAAATAAATGTTTTGATGTCAAAGTGCCATTCTTATTCATCTAGTTCAATAGGTTGTAGAGAATAGTTCAATTTGAAGATAATGACTGATTAAGAATCATCATCCTTTGGAGAATCATTGAAGATCATTGGATATTAATGAAAACTATCTTTCGATAACACTGACCTTCACAAAATACTCGAGTAGACGATGAACACAGACCTACTAGTAACTAGATTACAGATGGATTCCCACAATATTGGTGGAAAGTCATTACCAATGGAGTTTATGAATGAAGCAGGACAGATGAAAACGGGATGACGATGACTGTTGAGTTTTATAAAAAGTGAACGCAAGTTGGAGATGTGTATCATTAGACCACAACTCAATAGCGACACGCTCAGAACCAGATCTATATATCTTGCGTTCAACCACCGGAGAATTTATCATAGTATACTAAAGAGAAGTTTCAAAATTTAATAGAACAACTGTTAATTTCTTCACTGTTGCATTTGTAGATTTCCAGTTACATAGTCTGAAACCGTTACGAAACCATCCAAAAAATTTTTGTTTATTTACGCCACTTATTCACTTAGAAATAATTGTCTGAAATTTCTACTACCAAAAGACGTCACCTGTAGGATAGTTATGATTGATAAGAAGATAACTAGTGGTTAGTTGTATCATCCAAGTTGAAGACTCTTCAAATCTACTTGACAAAAACTGTAGATGGTATTGTTTCCAAGTTATGCGATAAGTTTGATTGTACTCAATCAATTATTTTCCAGACCAAACAGTATACTTTTGCGGGCGATTTTTGAGTTAAATCATATTCACAGTGTTAATCTGCCACACTTCGACGTCATGTAAGTAGTTGTCACCGATCGGCACTAAGGACCAAACAAACATCACATTGATCGCTACTCAGTGCATCTATTCACTTATATATATCAGTAGTAAGAAATGAAAAACCCTGATATATGTTGTCGTGTTGAACTAGAAGTGAATATGTAAATGACTGAAACAATGATTATTCATTTGATAAACTGTTAATAATAGTACATAGTCATTTAGGTCCTAACTTACTGACTAAATAAACTTATATATATATATATATATATATATATATATATATATATATATATATCTAAACCAGTTCATTTGAAGTGAACAATCACTTCGATGAAAAAAATGTGAAAACAAAAATGAAATTTTTCAGAAGGCCTTCAGAAGGCCTCCGTTATTCAGAAAAATATATTGAACGGTGGGTGAGAACTATTCGATTAGTGTTAACGATTGACTAGAAATTGATCTGTAGTGGCTAATTAACATCTTGTAAGCTTATAATGAAAAAGTAATTTATTAGGGAGAGAGAAAACTAGTTAAGGTTTAAATGACTGAAAACAATAACCTGGTAAGTTAATTATCAACTGAGACAGTTATGATAGTGATTAAAATAATCTAAAAGAAAAAACCTTTTACCTCAAATGATCCAGTAAAATAAACTCATGGCTAAGAAGGTAAGTGTATGATGAATAATATCTACTACTCATTATTTTATTACTCTGAAGGTCGATTAAATACATAAACCAAAAATTTTCCTTCACAAATATTGCTATGGTATAATGTTATTTATATGATCAATAAAAAGATTCACCTGCTAAATGTGCGGCTACATCAGTTTGAAAAAAAATCACTACACAATACTATCCAAAATTGTTCTCTCCATTGGACTATTTCTAAGTTGTATTACTGAGCATCAACATTTTTTAAGTCTTTGATTTCGTCACGAATTCAATAATTTTTTAGTATGGGGTGTTGTGTGGACTGTCGAATTTAACAATATACGTAAAAGATTAAGAGTAATCACATAACCATTGAAATTCGAGATTCACTAGACAGCTGTTTCATTCTAGCAGGAGACACCTTAGTAGTGAGTATTCATGGCCTCTCCAGGGATTTAACCCAGATAGATAAGAAAATCATCATTATTAACAATAGAGGATGGTCTGATAATATCACCAAGTGACTAAAGATGAAAATATAAACAAATTGATGCCAACCAATCGTTTGAAGTTTATACGCTTGCCGCGAGGTTTGAAGGTCGTTGGCTCAATTCTTCATGGGGTCTCAGATGTCTGTCGTTGTGGTTCCCATATAAGGACGACACAGCTGTTCAGTGATTTCTGGTTTCCGATGATTGTCTAGCTAAAGTCAGCCCGTGATGTAAATCTATAAAGTTGAATAGTTCGTATTCTATCTTGTTTTTCTGAAGTACGCATGATTCCTTCAAGTTTATATTCACAGCCAATCGATAGGCAATAATTAATTACACACAATTGAATTCTGTCTTTAATAATTGACTGTCAAATTTAAAACAATTTTCATTCACTTTTGAATGAAATGTTACACTGTAGCTGAGCGTTGAATGTATGATTCGAGCTGGAACTATATTACTGAACGAAAAATGATACTTATTTCAGTGACTGAGATTTCATATTAAAATTTATTTTAAATATTTGATTGAATGTTAGTTGGAAGGGTTCTTAAGAATATTTATTCTAAGGTAATCAGTATGTTACAAATATCTGATCTTTTTGTATACTTGCGAATATAGATAATATTGACTTTGAAAGTATTGATTTTTTTGTCTATCTACTGAATATTTTACCAATTTTTGATAAACAGTGAATTATAAGAAGTACTAAGATCATACATTAAAATGAGTAGGATAAACTAGATTTAGTTACATTTATCATTAAACCGTTTATTAAGAATTCGTCTGTCAAAAATTTCTATCACTTGAATGCAAAGGCTTTGGCAGTTAGCTACTATGAGAAATCCTTAGAAGACATAATGTCCTATACCATACGGTGTATTTAAAGTATCAGTTTCTTATGAACTTAACTGTTTGCCTTCAACCACTTTATGTCTACCAAGTATACTAAGATACTAGTGAATCCATCTAGTTTGATGATTATTAAACCAAAAAAAAGGAAATCGATAACAGACAACCAGTTTTGAGAAACCGATCAATTGCTACTGGTATTTATCTTAAAGCCTATTAGTACAATTCAACTTGTATAACTGAATACAGTTTCATTTCATTTTTTTCTTCTATATGTATACTGTTATATTACTTGATAACAATGATCTCATCAATAACATTACTGAATTGAACCAGTCGGAATACCAGAAAGATCAGCTTAGTAACAATTTGTACTGATTTGTATTGGTCTAAAAAGTCTCATATGGTTATGTAGATGATGCAAGACAACAATGCAGTCACACATCATGTTAAAAAAAAACATTCATCATATACATGACTTGAACAAATTTCATTTAAAGTTGATTAACACGTTTAAAGGTGATTAATTGTAAGTCATGGAAAGCAAAAGGTGTCAAAACAATTAAAAATGTATTGGATGAAAGTTTACAAATTTATAGTTATATCAGAATGCAGTTGTTTAATGGATACGCGATAGGTATTATACAAATTGGTTCCAGCGCAAGCAGTTTTTTTTTAAATTTTACAGTTTTTGTTACACCACCTCTTTTTGGTAAATATATGGTAAAAATGCTGAGATAAGTTGAAGCTGTCTAGACTTTTTCAATGATAGTGGATAGTTCTAGTAGGTTAGAATAACTGAGATAATAGTTTCCTAAGTCATATTTCCGCAAAGACCTTTCCTGTTATCTGACTTGTTGATACTTGACCTGCTAGTTGTATGTGTCTCAGTATCATGGCATATTAATAAATAAATAAAAAGTTGTTTCATTTCAAATTCTGCTTCTTGAATTTATTAAATGTCAAGCTTTTAAGACAATTCTGACTTCTTCCAGAGCTTCATCATGGGGATAACTAATGAAGCATTGAGTGTATTACTCGATGTACCATTAAGTTTGCATTAGTTCATGTTAGTATTGAAAGAATCTCACATTTTTGTACTTGTTTCAAGAAGTTTGACAAACAATATATTTATAAACTAATAACTACAAATGTTAACTATGTGACCTACGTCCCGTTCTATCTGAAACTTTTCACCATCGCACACCTGCAGTTTTCTAGGAACGAATACTCTTTGTATGATTCGAACCAATCAAGTTCAAGGTTTACAAAACAAGCTGTTAGTCATATGTCGATAAAATCTAATAGCTCGTTTCTATTTGGAGTTTGCGTAGATTATTTTATCAGGAAATACAATGAAAACTTCATAATAAAATCAGGGAGCTCGGTGAATGCAACCACATTAGAATCATTCTGCTGAGATACAAATGTCATAATTAAAAATGTTTACTTCTTCCTTTTAGTTCTCATAAAAATTCAATCACAAACAAGTTTTTCTTTTTTTGTGGGTGATTTGTTCACCTATTGACCAACGATCCCTTTTAACTGACATTATTGATTAATTTTCACACATTTATCATTCACGTACAATATATGGATACGTTATCGCATAAAATGGATTAATCTAGCTATATACAAATTATTTCCTTACCTATAAATGTACAAACGCAGACACACACACATTCATAAATATCGAAAATGTAAATGAACAATGCTATCATCAAAACACACAAGTGATAAAACATATACATAAAAAAGTTATGTTTATCACATTTGAATATGACTTCTTTTAACGTTTTTCTGTTGTATAGAATTGTTAAGACTATCCAATCTGAAAATAATGTATATAATGAACTAACACCGATAGATGGTGAACCATTGAAAAATACCATTCTGTGGTGAACAGTTGTTATATACTCTTTTAAGGCTCTTCATTAGTGTACACATATCATTTTGCCGGAGATGCTAGTCAAAGTTTAAGTTTACAGAGATAGTAAAAATAAAACGAATATGACATGGACAGGTATTAGATTTATATATATGTTGGTTTATTGTTAATTCAAAATTATTTTCAAACTGATTTTGTCTATGTCAGTACCAACCAAAGATGGCACACACACACATGCGCACACAGAAGTCTCATAAGCAAAATACAATTAACGAAATATAAAAATAACCTGAACAATTATCCTTCTTATGCCACAATAAAAGTGTTCCTACTGTATGTAATTGAAGTCATTCATAAAAAAACGCAACGACATTCACCTAATGTGTAAATTAAATAAGTTCAAGGTAATGAAAAAAATCAATAAAACATGATCAACAAACTAAATTGGGGAGCTGAACAGTCCCACACTAGGGCTTAATGGACGTTTAATGCTTCCGTGCTTTCAATGGTGGTCTAACATTGATTAGTTCATGATCTCGATTAAAATTAAACTAAGCAAGACAAATTAAAATAACAACTAAGACTAGAATTATTCATAATACACTAACTGATTTATTAATCAGGAATCGATATAATAATGAAATTCTATTTTTGTCAAAGTTCAGTTATCGATTATTAGAATAACTAGTTAGTAGAACAGGTCATTAATTCGTATCACCATGTGATATGATGAAACTAAGAAAGTATGATAATAAGTCATAAGAGTTGCAAAGATCATTTGATTCATACAAATGGAAAAGGTGAAATCAACATTAAAATGATAAATGAATCTGTGAGTAATACAAAAGATTCATGGATCAATTTGCAATTTACTGGAAGATATTTAAAACTTGATGAACAAATAATACTGTTAATAGAATTTTGTTAATCACAAAGAGATTTTACTTAATCATAAAGCTAATTTGAAAAATTTGATTGAATCAATGAGAAGTTATACCTGTTAACATATTTATTTCAAATACTAAACAAATTCTCTTTTTTGAGGAGTGGTATGTAGAGCTTACTACGCACACGTGCATACGCACTAGTAAATGCTACACCAAACAATCATTCACTAACCTGTAAAACTTCAGCTACTTAAATTGACTTATCAATGAAATCTAAAATGTAGGTAGGCAAATATCTTCTTATTAGAGTCACGTGAACCAAAATACTATGTCGGTTAGATCTCACATACAAAATATCGTTAACTAAGATACTAACATGTGTCATTTATTAGTAAAATGAACGTTTACTTGCATGATCTTTAAAGCATCATGAATATTTACTACTGAGCGTTGAAATTTAGTGATTAAATCTTTGGGAAGATTCTTTCAAAAGATGAGGATAGTTAACTTTTCCCACTTTTTCAGATAAACATTAAATGTAAACTCAAATTTCATATTTCTAAGATTTTATTCTGAAGAAAATAATTCCCTAGAATTTTGCCCATCTCTTACATAAACTGCAGTTAACGAAAAAAACCCAACACGAAACCGAATAATTTTGATGATGCTTTGTTTAAAATAATCACTAAGATACCAACGAACATTACAATTCTTATTTGCTAGCAACTAACTTTAACCCTGAATTAGTCAGTGATATGAAACTTAAAGTTCAACACAATCCCCTCAACACAATGCAAAAATTTCTAATCGTATAAAAAAGTACTTATAGAAAATGTGTAAAATTCTCATTGGAGTAGTTTTTTTTTACCAAAGGGATAGATATTGATTGAAGCCTCCATACAAATATTAGTACATTTAAATAAGTAATATACACATCACCTATTTATACAAATATAATTACGTCATCAGACAATTCAATCCCGATTTTATGCAGCAAAATTCTTTTACATGCCATAATTGATAAATATCAATATTGGTCAATAGATACTTAGAATAACCGATTTAAAGAAAAACACACACCAGAAAGTTAATATCAAATGATAAGGAATGTTTGCCAAAAGAATTTAATAGAAAAAAATAGGAACCATTATATAAATCATTTACATTTCCACCAAAAAAATTTTATTATTTACATCCAAATACCAAACGTTTTTTTGAATATTAGTCTTAAAATTCCATAATTAATAGAGTGTAAATAATAAATGACAGAGATGGATATACATTTTTACTAATTTTTGTCATAAATGATAAAACATTGTTGAAATAGAAATTTTGCTGAAGTAATAAACATATTTGTAAGTCAACAAATATAATTTGGGTGACTCAAATTTGATTTTTTAGAAAAAAAAAGTCTTTGACATATGAAGAGGTAGAATTACAAGATGAATTCCAGTTACCTTCATAGATAAATGAGTCATACTGATTGGAAGCAAAGATGGATAGTGGCTAGTAGTAGAATCCAGGATGCACATTTCATCCTATTCGGGACTCGTCAACTGGGTGTACGTGCATCTCAGAGTTGATGTTCACTCAGGGACTCGAACCCAGTACCTTTCACCTCAAACGTCATCACGTTATCCACTCATCTACTGAGTCCTGATAGCCACTTGCTTGTACAGTGCTTGTGAAATAAGGCTATATTGAGGCAATACACACAATATGCACAAATGCCAATTAGAGACTGACCAGTTGCAGTCCTAAACATGAATGGGAAGATTCAAACAAACAATACTATGTGAATTTAGTCATACTGATTGTTTGTACTTCTCTTCAAAAGTGATTTTAATAAAGGTATTTTTATTATTACTTAAGATAGTTAGACATTATTTAAGGAAATGGACCAAGTGTTAGAAGACTATTTCAAAGAATTATTTAAAGATTGAGAAATAAAATTAAAATTTATCTCACTTATGATGAATAGTCAACTTCCATTGTTTTTTAGAATGGAATAATTGAAATGCTTAACTTAAAAATCAACAGTTTTTGTATTAAATGGTCGAAAATATTATTATTGACAAGTTTTAGTTTTTTTTTTTAATAGTTGGGTTCATGAGTCTATCAAACCTAGACAACCATGGAAAACCTGGAAGAACTTGATGGCCGTTTCGTCCTAGTATGGGACTCCTCAACAGTGCGCATACACGATCCCGCCCGCGGGATTCGAATCCAGGGTCTATCGGTCTTACTGAAGAAAATGGTGGACAGTGGCGCAATTCCGTGGACTGGTTGAAGTTAGACATTAACACTGTTGGATACCGGCTCATTGATCTAGAAGTTAAACGTTCACGCGAGACCGGCAAGCCCTGAGTTCGAATCCCGCGGATGAGATCGTAGATGCGCACTATTGAAGAGTCCCGTGCTAGAACGAAACGGCCATACAGTTCTTCCAGCTTCTAAATTGTTGTCTAGTTTTAAATGACTCATGAACTCAACTGTAAAATTATTAAAATCTCCACAAAAACCTCTTTCTGAGAAGTTTTAGTCTGTTCAATTATTATTCTATGCAATAATGTTTGAATTAAAAAGAAATTGAACAATGAAAATTTTCACCTTGAGTTTATATATATATAAATCGATCAATAATTATTCACGAGAGCATTCATTACATAATTATCTAGTTAATTTTTAGGATGTAACAAGATGGTAGTGACTAATATGTATATAGATACAGTGTGTATATATTTAATTTTATTTGGTTACATTCAAATCAATACTATTTCAAAATCTATATCAATAAGCCATAGAAATAAAAAAATTTAAATTCATTTATATACATTAATTGTTTGTTTGTTTTTTTCTTAAAAAAATATTTAAAACAGATGATCAATCAATAAAATCGTTACCAATTTTAGATACTATGAATAAATCAAGCCTAGCTAATTAATAGACTATTATTAAAAAGAGTTTTGTGGAGATTTAATATTTTCATAGTTGAAAGCGTGAGTCAATTGAAGCTACACCACAATGGATAGCCTGTAAGCACTGGACGGCTGTTTCGTCCGATTGTGGGACACCTCATCAGTGCGCATCCATGATCTCGCACTCGCGAGATTCGAAACCAGGACCTACCAGTCTCGCACCAGAGCACTTAACCACTAGACCACTGAGCCGGCATCCAATCCACGAAGTTTGAGCAACCGTTCACCAATTGTCTTCAGTGAGTTCCTATCTCACAACAGACGTGGTTTGAACTCCACTGGTCATTGCTTCTCATTAGAACTCCAGGATTTTCCTCTCGAAGTCAGACTATTGAAATTTATTATTATCATTTCTATTGTTTTTAATAAGAATACAAACAAATAAGAAAGTAATAAAGAATAATAACGAATTTTTGTGAATGGAAACATAATATTTGATTGTTTGAGAAGAATGTAGGTTATCATATCTTACCCGAAGTTTGTGCTGATGATGTCGTTCAGAAGGACGATGAAAGCTCAACGACCAAACCATCCAGTTCAGAGAACAAAAATCCATCAAGTTATTATATGAATTTATCAAAAGAAAGGTTGAAATCTCTTATGAAAGTTAAGGATTTAAGAAGTGAAATGCGCTTAAAGATCATTGTTATCATCAATTGATAGATTAACTAGAAAATTGTTACATACCTCTAGCAAACATTCTTGAATTTTTTTTACAATAACATTGTCTATATATCCAACTATTAGACATTGTTTGTAAACTAAAAGAAATGCAACAAACCTTTGTATTTTCATCCCATCATCTCATAATATGAACAAATACTAATTAGGAAGATGTGATACTTGATCATTTCGTTTTCATGTGGTCCCAATTATTTAATTCACATAAATAATTTTTCATCGATGTTAGTTTGATATCTAATAATTACCATGTCAATTAATGCTATATATGAAATAAGATAGATACTACTTTAATCGATCACTTTGTTTTCGTGTCATTCAATACAGTACATAAATCACTGAACTTGCAAATTATGAGTTGAATTAAAGAAGCTTTGATCTAGTTAATTCTACCACACGCATTATATGAGTAAAATTTATGATTCTCTGTGTTCGGATTTCATTTGTAAATGAAAACCTCTCATGCAACATTAAAGACTTAACTCTTAATTTTAGTCAAGAATGTATAAATAATAAAATTATTAATCATATAGTTGATAAAAATATACTAAATCTAATTCCATTAATTCTTAATTCTGACTATGAATGAAAGTAGGTACCATTATACAAAGAAGTAAGATATTGCTTTTGTATTTGCATTAAAAATACCATACTTACATAAGTTTTTAAGAATAGAAAAGTAACTAAATGCTCGTTCATCTGAAATATTATCCACGAAATTGAACATGTATTTGCTAAATCTCATCAATTAAATCTAAATCAAGTCACTGTATACCAAAGTAGATGTTGGTATTAAACTGATTGAAATCACTCGTCGTGAAGCTCGAAATTTAAGTCTCTTGGTAATCAGTACTCATTAGCAAAACATACCCACAAAGTCAAAAGAAACTGATGGATCCTGTAAGTGAGATTTGAACTCTGTATCACTTGATATCTCATTCAGTGATTCCTAGTCGAGATTGATTATAACTAATTGACTGACTGATTAACTGACTGACCAACTGATCCCATAAAACTTTCATTCATCTAAGATATTCATTTTACTATGTAAATCCTTATAAACGTATTATTGTATTTCATAATAATATATACATGAAAATAACATTCCTTTCGAATAACCATATGATTGTATTTACAATCTTCCATATTTCAACAAATTCATGTAAGAACTAGTCGTGTGTGTGTGTTCGTGTGTGCTTACATCACGACAATAATCACCATGTTTTGAATAGTTTAATTTCTTTGTTTTAAAAAGAAATCATTCAATATATTTATCCACACCGTTTGTTTATTGACAGCTTGTGCCAGTAATATCATTCAGAAAACAAAGAACGTTTACAAGAAAAATGGTAATAATAACGATGGTGAAGATGAAAAAAACGCATTAAAATTTATTGTTATTTTCCATTCATAAAATAAAACTAATCGTTATAAATACGGTTTGTTATTTGTTATTAAATATGCATTGTATCTTATACGAGATTCTTTATTAAAAGCAGTAATAACAATCCAAAGAACTAAATTTTAAACTGTTTTAACCTACAATACTCAACTTCATTATGTTATGAGTGTATTTATATTTATCTAATATATAAGTTACTTGGCAAAACTTCCGCATGAACCTCATACAACATACTATCATAATCAATCTAACTAAACAGGTGAGTGAATTCACCTGTTTCTAAAACTATTTACCTGATCAATTGACTTGAGAATATACAGAGTTTTTGATGGAGTTTTGTTCTCTGAACTAGAGTTTGTGCTGATGATGTCGTTCAGAATAACAATGAAGGTTCCATTATTAAAACCATCCAGCTCAAAGAACAAAACTCCATCAAAATCATCCACCTGAGCTACAAATCTTCTCTACCATCTTAATATACGAAGTTAGATGGATTCTGGTTACTTGATATATATATATATATATATATATATATATCGCTGTGATATTTGTCTAGTTTAACTGCTTGCTAGATGATTAATTTGGATTAATTGATGAATTCATTATACAAAACGGAAGATTCCTGTCTACAAGTGGAAATATACAGGTAATTACAGTCAAATGTCGGTAGAGCCAATCACTCTCAACAAAGGTATATTAATGAGAAATCTTAGACAGGAACCATAAAACTAGCCAACACTATTTTGTCTTTAATAATTCTCCAATTGGTGTTAGTCTATGGTGAAAATCGCATTCACCAAATGTTTTCTTATTGGTTCAATTTAAACTGAAATGCCTAGACTTACTTACTTACTTACGCCTCTTACTCCCAATCAAGCATAGGCCATCGACCAGCATTCTCCAACCCACCCCTTCCTGGACCTTCCTTTCTAATTCTATCCAATTTTTGTTCATTCTTCTCATGTCTGTCTCCATTTCTCGACGTAATGTGTTCTTTGGTCTTCCTCACCTCCTTTGACCTTCAGGATTCCATGTGAGGGCTTGCCTTGTGACGCAGTTGGGTGATTTCTTCAATGTGTGTCCTATCCACTTCCATAGCTTCTTCCTGATTTCTTCCTCCGCTGGATGGAATCTGGTTTGTTCTCTCCCACAGTAGAATGTTTCTTATAGCGTCTTGCCAACGGATCCGAAGTATCTTGTGTAGACAACTGTTAATAAACACCCGTATCTTCTGGGTGATGGCTTTCATAGTTCTCACGTCTCCGCCCCGTACAGTAGAACTGTCTTGAAATGCCTAAGACTAGTGATTAAATATTATAACATCTAAATCGTGAAATAGACTGGTCACAAAAAATGTAAATTTAATCTCGTTAACTAAATATTCCATCAAGTTTTTTAAGTAATTGTCAGAGTCATTGACTTAGGTTTCAGGTCAATTGGTACTCATCGGCAAAGCTACCCGAAATCTTGTGTCGCACTAACTTCAGTACGAGAAAAACATGACATTGAGTACTATTCACTGATTACACTAATTTTCACACACCAATTTTTCTTATCGCTCTATTTTAACTCCAACCACCATCCCCGTGGAAAAAGGTAGACTCTGACAACTAATATTAGCGTAAAATTTAATTTTTGTTGCACCATTTAATTTTTTTTATCATTATCTTGTCTATTTAAACCACCTTTGCATCTATCTACATGAGGTTTCGATAACCTTATGATATCACTAAGCTATCATACAAGATAGAATTATAAACCTACTGCAGTTTCATGTAATGAACAGATTATGACATCAAAATAACAACCATTACAATCTTATATAGTTGAAATCATGAGTCAATTGAAGTTATACCACCAAGGCAAATCTGGAAACACTAGACGGCCGTTTCGTCCTATTGTAGGACTCCACAGCAGTGCGCATCCATGATCTCGCCTCGCGAGATTCGAACCCAAGAACTATAAGTCTCTCACTAGACCACTGAGCCGATGGTCTAGCTTCAATCGACTCATAATATCAAAATAACAACCATTACAATCATTTATAAAGTCATTCATGGAATATCAACCAACTCTTACAATTAACTAATTGTTTACTTGCTTAAAAATGATTTAAAACTAATTACCACTCTTTTCATAATCATTTCACTATTAGGCATGTGCTATTTTATGAGTTCACCTTATAATAAGATTTAATTATTAATTCATACAAAACAAAAAGAAAATCTTATTATTACAGGAATTTCTTACATTTTTTTTTATTCCTGTAATGTATTTTTATGCATAAAATATTCAATGTTATTATAAAAGTTCTTTTTTAGATGAAATAGAAAATGACCATAGATAATGTAATTATACATTTAAAGTATATAGATAATTTACAGTTTCGTTTTTTTGGTTGTTATGACTACAAACTCTTATTATATATATATTTTTTATATTCATTTTTACATACGTTTTATACAGTAACTAATATGTAATAGTAAATTAGAAAATAAATGACCTACTTTAATTATTATCTACCTTTATTGAAGGTCATCAAAAATCAATCAATAAACTTAGTTGAAAAAAAAAATTACGACTGTAACATTCTGATTGGTTAAGTTATAATCGGTTTACAATACAAAATATCACGAGTCATGTAACTAACTAATATCGCATAATCAGTAATAAATTTTATATCAAATAAAAATTTTTTCTGGTTAGCGATTTTGTAGAGAGTTGGTTTTCTACGGGATGGGGTCGCTAACCCTATGCCCAACCCTCCTCCTTTATCCTGGCTTGGGACCGGCAGTAGCCCCCGGAGGAGCTACAGGCGGAGTTATCAAATAAAAATGTTTAACATATATTGGCTTCTTCAAACAACAATTGGCATAATCAATTTGTGCTTGAATTGCTAATGATCTTATTAATATTACTTTAAAAAAAAGAATGATTGTTATGAGCAAAGATGGATAGCGGCTAGTAGTGGAATCCAGGATGCGCGTTTCGTCTAGATTCGGTTCGTAAGCTGTTCTATTAAATACACACTTCTGAGAAGTTTCATGGAAGGAAAAAACAACCGTATAGTACTTCCAGGTCTTCAATATTTGTCTAACTTAGATTGATTCATGATCTCAATAGAATAACTTTTCAGTGGAATCCAGGACGAGCGTTTTGTCCTATTTAGGACTCGTCAGCTAGATGTACCTGCATCTCAGACTTGATATTCACTCTGGGACTCGAACCTAATACCTTTCGCTTCAAACGCCATCGTGTTTTCCACTCAGCTACT
This sequence comes from Schistosoma mansoni, assembly GCF_000237925.1. Taxonomy (NCBI): domain Eukaryota; kingdom Metazoa; phylum Platyhelminthes; class Trematoda; order Strigeidida; family Schistosomatidae; genus Schistosoma; species Schistosoma mansoni. The sequence continues at coordinate 50,884,033 of NC_031495.1, forward strand.
GAGTCCTGATAACCACTTGCTTGTGCAATGGGGTGAAGTTTAAATTCACTTGGTATTGTTTGTTTGAATCTTCCCATTGATGTTTAGGACTGCAAATGACCAGTCTCTAATTGGCATATGTGCATACTGTGCGTATTGCCTCGATATAGCCTTGATTCACAAGCATTATAAGCAAAGGTGGATAGTGGCTAGCAGTGGAATCCAGGATGCGCGTTTCATTCTATTTGGGACTCGTCAGCTGGATGTACGTGCATCTCAGAGTTGATGTTCACTCTGGGACTTGAACCCAGTACCTTTCGCTTCAAAGGCCATCACGTTATCCACTCATCTACTGAGTCCTGATAGCCATTTACTTGTGCAATGGGGTGAAGTTTAAATTAACTTAGTGAATTTAATGATTGTTATGATTATTAAAATTGTTTAGACTAATTAGTTGTTTTATTGATTTTCTTCTATTCTTGATGAATTTTAGTGCATTATCTTGTATTTCATAGATTATGAATGATGATACAAAATTTCAAAAGCACAATGAAACCAATTCTATCATTATGAATTGTGTTATTTTTTAATTTGCTAATAATGATCTGAACTTAAAAATGGTTGTGATCTTATATTTTAGATAAGTATAATATATATAATTGAATTAAATGAGTCGTCCAAGGTTTAGATAACTAATCGATAATTACCGAGATAAAACCATTAGAAGTAAAAAAAAAATAAATAGTAGTAATAATTCGACTATGACCAACTCTATACACTCGAGCATAGATAAGGGCGAATTACAAACTCAAGTAAAATATTGAAAAATTGAAAAAAACGTCTCAAAAGTGCAAATTTACAGTGATAACAATTTAGTTTATTAATTGAGTGGTGTGAGATAAAAATTGTTTGGTAAACCAGTGGTATAATACAGGAAAGAGTATTGAATATAAAGGTGATTCAGATGACCATGTCGTATAGATTAAGATATAAAGAAATCAAAATACTGCATGGACAAAACATCAATCTGAGGATTTTTTTTGCGCATTAAAATATAAAGCTAGTTATAACTGGACATTATTTTATGGTTCAAGATGTCTGAAACTATTTATAACTAGATTATACGATGATGTGTAGTAAGCTATCATTAGTCAAAATATGATTTGTGTTAGCCAAAAATTTGTACACCCTAAATGTCCTTCATCAAAATGTTGGACTGGCACATATATATGTTATATATAATGAATCATACTTTATTTTATTAATTCTCTGTGATTCAGTTGGAATGGGTCAGGTAAACTGGATTATTCATAGGGTAGGTTCTTACTCAACTCCACGCGAAGATCTTCTACAGTTACTGCCGGTCATAAGCATGAATAAAGGAGGAGGGTTGGACATCGAGTCAATAACTCCATCCCGTAGAAAATAATCCTGCTAAGAAAATCACTAAACTAAAGAGGCCTTAAACTACTATCGGCACAAGAGAAAGTTCTCGACAGGGTGTTGCCAAAGTCTCTGCGTCAGTAGACTTCGGCAAATACGACGGAAAAACTAACATCCTCAAATACAACATGGAGAGCACCAACCCAGTCACACTTGATGGAGAAGCCCTAAGAGGGTTGGAAACCTTCACCTACCTGGATGGTATCATTGATGAATATGGAGGATCTGATGAAGACATGAGGGTAATAACTGGCAAAGCAAGAGCCGCATTCCTACAGTTGAACAACATATGGAACTCAAAACTACTGTCAACCAATATCAAAGTCTGAATCCCCAATACGAACGTCAAAACATTTCTACTATATGGTGATGAAACGTAAAGAACTACCACAGCCATCATCAAAAATGTAAAAGCATTTATAAACAATTGTCTACTCAAGATACTCAATGTTCGTTGACTATATACCACCAACAACAGTCTACTATGTGAGAGAAAAAACCCAGCTTCCATCCTAAGAGGAAATTAGGAGAAGACGTTGGATGTGGATAGGACATACATTAAGAAAATCATCAAACGGCATCACAAGCCAAGCTTCAACATGGAATCGTGAAAGGAAACGGAAATAGGAAAACCACGTAACACATTGTTTTGGGAATTATAAGCATACATTAAAATAATAAATAGGACTTGTAAACAACCAGAAAGGTGGTGGGAGGACAGAGCTGGTTAGAGAATCTTGGTCGGCGGCCTATGCCCCTCCACGAGGAGTAACAGACATAAGTAAGTAAGTAAGTAAGTAATGTTTCTACGACATAAAAAACCTTTGGATGGAGCACGGTGATAAACTATAAGGAATTACCAGTTAATTTAACGTTATTTGTTGACTGGTATTAATTAATGTGTATTAAATCAGCAACTTAAATAGTCTACTATTTACAATATACTCAAGTTGAATGGCATCACAGTGGGAAAATTGATAAATATTAAATTAGATACATGTTCTTATATCTTATTTCAGGATATTTGCAAGAACACCGAATAGCATTTAGGTTATAAATGATACCAGCTTATAGTGAAATCGGGGATCAGAATATCACCACTAATTAATATTAGCTAGCTAGTACAGACCGTAAACAAGTCATCACCACTGAAAATCTACTTCAACCTTGTATAAGATTTGTACGCAATGTAGACCTAAGATTTAACGTTCCATCAAACCGAGAACGTTCAGACGACGGGGGGGGGTCAACCTGATGTTAATCCGTCAAAGGAACTAACTTTTAAGTTAACGGTTTTCATAAATGTATTTATTTTAACACTTGTAATGCTTTACTTATGGATTGCGAATAGCTTTGTTTACAACGATACAATAATCTTATCGAACAATGACTAATTACAAAAAAATACAATGGAACTTTACACAATTTAAAATATAGTAACTCAGTGTCGATATATACATAATTATTTCGTTACATACAGAACATTAATCTTATCTGGATTTATGACTTTTTATGCCCTGTCTTTTTTTCTCTGTCCCTCTCACACGCATACATACATTATTGTGTATACAAACCTCCGCACATGGTTTTCCATCTTTAACTAGTTTTACAAAAAGTCATGGCATTCCGTTAAATGTTATCAAGAGATGACTTGATAATTTAATTCAGTAAGTTTTTTAGCCAGATCCAATAATTTTCAGCCCAGATTATGATGACGAAGAAAACGACGAAGAAAGAATAAGAGCAAGCGAATTCGGTGAGGAAGACTGATAACAATAAATGCTAAGCCAAAAACCAAGCCTTTTCATGTTCATCAATTAAAGATTTATCTTATATCATCATACCCCCACTGTAAAAATCGTTTCTCTGATAGCATATATGTTCATATGTTCATATGAACATATGTTCAATGTTTCCTATCGATTATCCCTAGCCTTTTTATTATGAAAACAAAATGTACCTACATGCTGAATCTTTGATATACTACTACAACCTAGTTGATGTGATTAAATCTGAATTGAAGACAATTTTATGTCTTCATTATAACAGGATATTGTTCGTGATCTTATTCAAACACACTTATAGTGAATAGACGACATTCATGTCAGGAGGCTAACTGTTACTACAGACAAATCGGTCAAGTAAATTATAATGACTGACAACAGCTACTAATCGGTGAACATGAGACAAATCTCATAAATCAGTTGTATGGTTAAATACATTTGTCGCTTTTCCAGTTATAACTTCCATGTTTGAATGTAACTAAGAACATTAACACTGAGGTGTAAATAAATATAGTTGACAAGTCATTAACAGATAGGAATGATCGTGTTTGATCTCAGTGCTGGTCATTTATTATCTATCAACCTTAAGTCCACATGCCTATAACTCATATACATATAAACACAGCTGATTATTATTATTATTATTATTATTATTATACAAAATATTATCATGAACATAACATTTGTAATTTAGATGATCTGTTTATTTCTTTAAATTGTAAATTAATATCAATAGTTGAGATCATGAGTCAATTGAAGCTAGACCACCATGGAAAACCTGGAAGCACTGGACGGCCGTTTCATCCTATTGTGGGACCCCTCAGCAGTGTGCATCCACGATCCCGTCTCGCGAGATTCGAATTAAATATCGTCTAATAAAACGGAAGTTGACTGTTTTGGAAAATTGTTTTTTTTTCACTTGGTATTGTTTGCTTGTATCTTCCATTTGTCGTTTAGGACTGAAATTGATCAGTCTATTGTTGGCATATGTGCATCCTGTGCGGACTGCCTCGATATTGCCTTAAATCAAAAGCATTATAAGCAAAGATAAATGGTGTCTGGACAACAATGGAAAGATACAAGCAAACAATACCAAATAAATTTAAACTTCACCCCATTGCACAGGTAAATGACTATCAGAACTCAGTCGCTAAATAGATAACGCGATGACGTTTAAAGCGAACGGTACTGGGTTTGAGTACCGGAGTGAACATCCACTCTGAGATGCAGATACCTCCAGCTCACGAGTCCCAGGTAAGATGAAATGTGCGTCCTAGATTCCACTACTAGTCACTATCCATCATTACCTGTAAGTTGTGTAGAAATAATTTCCTAAATTTATCAAACAGAAAATATTATCCCTCATACACTTATTTCTTTTTTTTTTTAAACTTTCAATATTCGTATTTTGTTATCTATTGATTTTTCTCTACAAGAAATATATTTAGATTCTGTTCGCTTAATTTTTACTTTGTATATTTTCTCCTCCTTTTTTGAAATGATTGGTAGATATAGGTAGACATAAAGATAGGCAGGCTGATAATATAAAAGAATAAGGCAGATAAATTATCATAATGATTTATGAACAGATATTAAGATATGGAGAAAAATTTATTATTATTATTATTATTGTTACTACTTCGTGTAGTCAGTTCTAGTTTCCTTTTTTTTTCTTTCTGAAAAATAAATAAAAATAACACAAAGAACGTTATCTATTATGACCTAGAATACTTACCATAACAATGAATTAAACTACATATCCTATAAATAAAAAAAAAATGGAACAAAAAATGTTTTATGTATGACCTTGATAACTTTGACTAAAAGAAAGGGAGATGAAAAGAGCCTCATTATTGACCATATAAATAATAATGATACTCTCTTAATTCATTATCACAATAAATTAATCTAATATAATTCAGTCGGTCTGTATTACCAAATATATATGGGGTGAGACAAAATTAATGATTATTCTATAATAGATTGAATCAAACTGAAAATCATTCATGCTTGTATTTTGACTCAGTGACTAAGCTGTATCGTGCCTTTCATGTCACTTGAATGTTTTAGATTAGACATATTGTATAGTTGTGGTCACTCATATCTTGATATCTTTATTGGCTTAAAAGCTGGTTACATTATACGTAACGTACAATCATTTCAACATTTACAAACGATGACTAATAAACTGATTATATTGACAATCCTAAATTTATACCATACATTGTATTTAGAAAAATAGAATATATACGTCAAATTTGGCTATACTCTTTCATCTTTAGTTTAAGATCATCTTTGTGAAAGCCAGATGTTAGATTTTAACCGAAAAAAAAGAATGTTCTTCATTCATACGTCTGTGTATGTACAACGGAGGGTGAATTATCTGGTTCAAAACAAATTATTTATTGGTACATTATGACCAATATGAGAAAAAAAAACATCTTCAGCATACATTATAATTTGTATACAATCAGCACTATTTAGAATGTAATTTCTTCATGTTATTTTATAGGCAATCCCATTTTGTTATCACAATTGATTGATCATTGGGTGGTGATCAATGTCATGCGTGTCAAGTCCTTCTTAGTGTTGATCAAATGCTATCGATCAAGTTGCAATGTGGCCAATAGTCTAGGTTGCTCAACAGGTACACCTTGCTGACGAGTGCCAAGAATCACGAAGCTAGGGTCCAGGGTTTTACTGTTGACCACCTCCAACCACCATCTAATCCTATTTTGTATCCAGAAACCAATACCATACCATATACCATCAAATACTGCTTCCTAAAAAGGTTTTTAAGTTTGAATTTATCCAGAAATATTAAATGAGGAAATAATCGATTGATGTTAATTAATCAATGATACATATGTATATAATTTTCAATAAGATTACTGTAACAAATTCTGCATCATAAAACTGTCAGAAAAACATTTCTTAAAAGAAGGTTTTACGATAATAATAATAATAATACACCATTTATCTTCAGTCCCATTGATTTCAGAATATTTTTACCCTTGTATAAGGTATTGTGTAGTTGTTTACATATATGAATTACTATGTAACAGTGTCCAAAGGATGATTTAGAACAAAATACGTATCAACCAGTTTTTTTGTTTCCATTCAAATTTTACTGCATCCTTACTTACTTACTTACTTACGCCTGTTACCCCTCGTCGAGGAGCATAGGCCACTCACCAGCATTCTCCATCCAACTCTGTCCTGAACCTTCCTTTCCAGTTCTTTCCAGTTTCTATTCATCCTTTTCATATCTGCTTCTATTTCCCGACGTAATGTGTTCTTTGGCCTTCCTCTTTTTCGCTTCCCTTCATTATTCCAAGTTAGGGCTTGCCTTGTAATGTACATAGGTGATTTCCTTAATGTATGTCCTATCCACTTCCAACGTCTTTTCCTAATTTCCTCTTCATCTGGAAGCTGGTTTGTCCTCTCCCACAAAAGGCTGTTGCTGATAGTATCCAGCCAGTGAATGTTGAGTATTTTGCGTAAACAGCTGCTTATAAATACTTGTACCTTCTTGACAATGGATGTAGTAGTTCTCCATGTTTCAGCTCCGTACATTAGAACTGTCTTGACGTTCGTATTGAAGATTCTCACTTTGAAGTTAGTTGACAGTTGTTTCGGGTTCCATCCAGTTTAATAATATTATGTTAAGCTCTTAGTAAATACATGAATAAATAAAGCGATTCCTAGACTTAATATGTTGAGAAAGTGTTTATAATAGTTACACAGTTAAAACATAGGTAAACCAGTAATCTAAATAAACGGCTGTTTGTTCATTGATAGACAATAATTTTCTCTCGGGTATTATTAAATGTTGAGCATTTTTATCACAATACTTTAAATATCACAGCTAACAAGCTGTTTAGTCCCTTATATATCAGTTTAAAATTAAGTATATGAAGCTGTTGTCACTCAGCAATAGAACCTAAGTAGATATTATTAATTTCTGTGATTATTCACCACACTTTAAAAAAACTCAATGAAGATAAACGAATAATCATCCTGAGATAAGTTGATGGTTGGAGGTAGTCAACAGTAAAACCCTGGACCCTAGCTTCGTGATTCTTGGCACTCGTCAGCAAGGTGTACCTGTTATCTTGAGGGAACTAATGCTCCCTGACGGATTCTATCCCATGTCACCCAGCTTCACAGTCAGGGACGTTACCACCGAGCTATTCGGGCCGCGACCGTCCTCCTGTAGGACTGAGATGTAATCACAATTGATTGATCACTGGGTAGTGATTAATGTCATGAGTGTCGAGTACCAAGTAGCAAGAAACCTGGGTCCAAGGTTTCATGTTGACCACCTCCAACCACCATCTTATCTCAACATAGTGCACGCAATGTTGAGCAACCTAGACTATTGGCCACATTGCAACTTGATCGATAGCATTCGATCAGCACTAAGAAGGACTTGACACGCATGACATTGATCATCACCCGATGATCAATCAGTTGTGAATAATCATCCTCTTTAATTTATGTAAATGGTAATATGACACTTTATTCTAACATTTATCACTCCTTATTTATTCTTTTTTTACTGAATAAGAAAATTAACAGTAAAAGTTAAGAAAACGGACAGGAAAAAAGTCGTTTATCACTTTTTCTCCACTTCCTGTTTTCTCTTCGGTTCCTTTCTTACTTGTCCTTAATAATCGACCATTTAAGATATGCAATCAAGATATTTTTAAATCTAAACAAAAAAGACATCACAACCGTTAACTACACAATTGATGTGAATAAATTAATGACTGAAATGATAATTCTGCTGATGATGTATTTCTATGGTTTTGTGTGAGTATTCATATATGTCTGTGTGTATGTACATGTACACATTAGTAAACTGCTATGATAGAAGGGACAAAAAACATCCCAGTTTTAATTATGAAAATGATGATTAGTGGAATACTAAAATTCGAAATAACATTCTTCAGCAAACATGTTATTTACTATTTGAGACTTTTCAAGATAATCGCTCAACATCCATTGGCCGGATACTATCAGCAACAGCGTTTTATGGGAGAGGACAAACCAGCTTCCAGATGAAGAGGAAATTAGGAAAAGACGTTGGAAGTGGATAGGACATACATTAAGGAAATCACCTATGTACATTACAAGGCAAGCCCTAACTTGGAATAATGAAGGGAAGCGAAAAAGAGGAAGGCCAAAGAACACATTACGTCGGGAAATAGAAGCAGATATGAAAAGGATGAATAGAAACTGGAAAGAACTGGAAAGGAAGGTTCAGGACAGAGTTGGATGGAGAATGCTGGTGAGTGGCCTATGCTCCTCGACGAGGGGTAACAGGCGTAAGTAAGTAAGATAATCGCTATTATGACCAAACAATAACTGGTGCTTGTAATAGGAAACATTGAGATTTGTACAACACAAGGTAGAAGACAAGATTACAGATCTATTTTTCACTAAAAATAAATCCAAAACCAGTCAAATACACTAAGTTATAAATCATTTATTTTTCAAGGCAGTAGTTATATTTAAACACAAAAGAGTGGATAATACCTAACATACATAAATCCATAACTTAATGTATGTATACAAATCACCATATCGATATATGAAATTGTTTTAGCTAACGAATATAAGTAAATTATTGAGATATAGTATCTGTTTCGTTCTAACAGTTGTTCAAAGAGTGAATATGCCAACAGAGATTGATATCATTCAATACTGAATGTTAACAATCGGAAAACACGTATTCTCACAAATATTAAATATTATATACTATAAACAAATAATTAGTTATTCAAATTCACTAGCTTAATGGAACAACACATAAACGTTCGAAGTCATAGGTACATGGTTCAGAATTTTATATGGATATAAGTGATCGGATCTAATTACTAACAGATGATGAGTCATGAGTAGGAAAAACGTGAGTGTGAACTCATTGACAGACTTAATTCAGAAGTATGGTAAACTTACAATAACGATCAATGTTGATTCATCTCTAGAAGGAAACTCGCTGCTAGCAGAAACAGAATATATTTGAAGCGAACGTCATTGCGTTCAAGTCCAGAAGTGAACATCAATTCTAGGATCCAAGCACATCCAAGAGACTAGTTCCAATTAGGAAGAAACACGCGTCCTGGATTCCCTTGCTAGCTACCATCATCTCTGCTTAGAATGTGTTTACGTTCAAAAACTGAGGACCTGAAAACACAAGTCCTGGATAACAATAATAATAAATTTATTTCAAGACTATAAATTTTGTTAGAGTACCGAATTTTCAATACCATTTGTTAAATGTTCCAACAAATTTCCCTTTAACATTCATTCAAATTTCAATTATTTAAAAATATAACTTTGACCAATGTCTCTCAATGGTCAGTTTATCAATCATTCTCGATCACTGAAGCCTTCTACCAGTTCAACTACCACAACTACGTTTCTTCCCCCATCATACATTGCATCCATGAATTCCAATATATTCCTCTCTCTTCTCTTCAAAGCACAGATGATAGCGGTAAATATGCTGTCAACCCAAGCATTTCCATTGGACTTTACTAGTATTTAAGTAGTGTGAATGGTTGTAAATGTTTCATTGAGGCCCTTGAAAGTATACAGTTAGTGTTCATGATTATTCAGCTTGGAAAAATCTAAAACATGGAGTTAATTTCAATATTTTCACAGTTGCAAAGTAATTGCTCTTGACGATTGAGGACCAGTCCCACCTTTATCTATCTATTTATCTTTCAAGTTCAGTAATTAATATTATATGTAATATTTCCACAGAAATCGATCAAATCTACTACATAACAATTGTGTACAGAGCAATTACAAGTTGACAATAGTCTACAACAAAGATAACTCAGTGGTCAAGTATCATGTTTATACTTCCGACTTGTGATTTGGATCAACTTTGTAAATAAGAAGTAATAATCAGTACGAATAGAAACAAAGCTTCAGAAAAGCCTAGTGGATAAGAGTTTGCGAATGTATAATACAAATGATTGAGAGTCGAAGAATTCTTTATTTATTTATTTATTTAAACACATAATTATTGGTACAGGGAAGCACCAGATAAATATGCGCCTCACAAATCTCATTTGATTTGTGTGAGGGCTGTGATACTGCCCAGGTGCCTAGACTGAAGCAGGTGGTTTTCTTAGGGGGCCACACCCCGAGCCTTTGACCTGAAGGTCTAGTCCACAAGGCAGTGGAGCATCGTGAGGAGATGCAGTCCCATGGTAGCCGGTGACCAACAATTGGTTCATACGCCATTTGTTTCCTCAGGATACTGGAGCCCATGTGCACCATTGGTTTGGAATCAGGGTTTTCCAACTCCCCTAGGTGGACCCTCCGTGTCCACCAACCCGGTTAAAGCACCGGACATTCGCTTTTCGTCCTCTCAATTTCGTAAACAACAGTAATGCCACGAGAAGGCAGTGAGTAGGACTTCCCTGTCAGAGGTTATATATTCGCGTGGCCATGTGAGAGCACTTCGAGAGGGAGGGCGGACTCTCCCCACTCTCGGCCGTACCAGGGCATTTGGGGGCAGAAGAATTTTAGAGCTGAAGTCGTTAATGTCAAATAAATATTGTAAAGGTCAAATCATTTTACAAGTTTTTAAATAGTGGAGAAGATCTTCAGTTTGTGTGAGTGTTCTTAATAATATTATGTTCACCAAGCTAGATAAACAGTTTAATTGTTTGTGCTTTCCTTATTGTTCTGTACACTTCAACATAAGTTAAGCCCTAATGGTATTAGCCAGGAAGGACAATAATGAGTAGTCTACAATTAAACCATCCATCCATCTAGAAGAAAGAACACAATATCAAGAAAATGTTTCGCAAATTTTTCTTAGAAAGATGAAGGTTGTTATATACAGCGAAACAACAAGAGAAAATCACCTGAACATAATAGTGTAGATTTTAATTTCATTCAATACAAATGTGTGGCTCAAATGGCTAATAATATATGTATATAACAGTGCATATATTTAAATTCATTTAGTATTGTTTGTTTGAATCTACCCATCGATGTGTTAGGACTGCAACTGGTCAGTCTCTAATTGGCATATGTGCATACTGTGTGTATTGCCTCGATATAGCCTTAATTCACAAGCATTGTAATCAAAGAGTCCCAAATAGGATGAAACGCGCGTCCTGGATTCCACTGCTAGCCACTATCTATCTTTACTTACAGTGCATATATTTGTTAAAAATTCGAATCTTGAATGAAATGGATATATTAACTTTTTATTTCGTTGATACATTAAAATGTATTCAAAGGTGAAACTCATGTTCACGATTAAGGTGTCTATCTGAGATTTTAATACATTCAACAAATTATCATTGTTATTAACGCATGTAAAATATTTTTTTTCTACCTAATTGAAAATATTCTCTGACTGATTCAACATTTTACATGTATAGGTTTTATAGATTTTCGATACAGAACTCACATTCTTTTCAAATTTTAATACTAAATAACCAATCAACTAACTAATTAGTTATTAGTGTAATGAAGTCACACGTTTACGTCAAACAATAACATGATGTATGTACGTACTCATGTTATCAGAATTTATGCACCATAAAGTAGTAAACATTAAGTAGATGAGTTAATAGATCGGTGTATTGAACATTGAATTGAATAAATTAAGTGGAAACTACTTCATTTTACAAGTAGATAAATAGATTGACAGACCTACAGATAGATAGATATATAGATGGATAGACAGACAGAACAAAAATACTGAGCTTACTCCATGCTTCAAAATTATGTAGATCAAAGTATCTATTGTAAAGGGTAATGATGGAATTTAACTAACAACGTGGACTTTTCAGAAAACAATTCTCATAAATCGACCACTGATTGGTAACTGATGTCATGTCTGTGTAGCTTCAAATGTTGGTTGGTTTGCAATGTGGCCACTAGTCAAAATGACTCAAAATTGCATGCCATTTATTTTAGTGTGAGGTAGTAGGAGAAAATTGACGGCATATCTTAGACTTATATTTAGCTCTAGCTAGCGCTTGTCAGCAGGTTGAAACGGCAATCTTGAGGGAACTAATATTTCCTGTGTGGTTCGAACCTGAATCGCTCTGCTTCACCTTTTTAGACATTACAGATGAGTTATTCGTAAAGAAGCTAACCTCTTATGAGGGTGAGAATTTTACATTGATTGATCGTTGTTGATCATTACTATGGACTTATGTCCAGGGTTTCCAGCAGCAACTGAACTTAAAAACACTATAACTACGTACCTAATTTATTGACTTGTGACAGTTATTTAGATTATATTGGGATTTGATAAAATCCATATAACTGGTTAATAAACTAACAGTCCAGTTTTCCTTCTAGTTAGTACTTGTCAAGCATATCTCTAAACCTGTGGAGATTAATACTCTCAAACTTTGATATCGTTGGAGTAGCAGTTAGTGACCTTACCGGTGACTGGTTCAAATCACTATAATTTAGAAATGTAATTTTAACAAAATTTTTTGGGAGTTATTTATATAAATTATTCAAAGGAATATTTATCTAAGAATTGTTTCGCACGGTATTCGTTGATACAGTTATATTCTTTTGTTTGGTTGACACATTAATTGAAAATCTTGTACATCAAGGACTGTCGTCAGTTATACACTTATTAAAAACCAGAAATCAATAATGAATACATAGTCTGTTCTTTTATATTGTCCCACAGCAGTCGACGCTCACAAATCCTTCAACAATCGAACACAAAATATTCATGTAATGCACCGAGACCACTGATCCACTATTTCATAATCTATATTTCAAAACTTTAATTAATTCAACATATTACAAAACCATTATTCATTGCCAGTGGTGTGCTACTCGATTTTTTTTAAGCTTAGAACTGAACAGTTTCTACGAGCTAACCACCTTAAACATTAATGATATTAATAATAAATATATTTTTGTTATATCCCAATGAGTGGAAAAATCGCATTTCTGACATTGTCACGAAAAGTCAGAAATACAATTTTTCTACTCATTGGGATATAACAAAAATACGTTTATTATTTATTCTCTACCCAACACTCAATTTATTTGAGACTAACAAGTCCAACCTTGGTATGGATACCTATTATAATGATATGTATTAATGATATAATTATACGAGATATGAGTCAAACTAATAAAAACTGGGTAGTTCTCATTTTATCTTCAACAATCCTAAATAGAAGCATTTCATTGCACAGATTATTAAAACAGAATCTCTAATAAAATCTACACTCAAGTGTCCAGCACTCAATCACCTAATGAATGGTAAAAAAGTAGAAAGAGCAGTTTGTAAACATGTTAACTGAACATTAGAAGCATGACTGATGACCGCAGTCAAAAATATAGTAGCAGAAAACCTAATAATGCAGTCAAACCATTAATACAGTATAAAGTAAATATGTTCAATTATCCTATCAAAAGTTGACAAGCACCCCTTTCATATTATTGTGAACTGGGTTTATAAATTCACATTTAACTCCTAAAGCAGTTACGCTGGCCGAATAGAAAGAAATGTTTATCTTTGATGTTTATTAATGTTCCGAAAGGCTTTTTCACAAGAGAAAGAACTACTTTAAACGGCGCAATCACTAAACATCTCCGGCATATAGGATATAATGTCGGTACCTTGCAATCTTTCAAGTTGATTAATAAACAGAAAAGCCTCTGTCTCCTGAAGTTTACTGAAGCCGTTGCTATTAGACATCAGAAACCTGATTTATGTGTTAAAAAGGGGATGGTTGTTAATTTTTCTTTGCCTTGGTGACAAATATTCCTTCACTACATAGTAAAATTCATCTCTTACTTCCGATTAATACAACATTACGTCTTTTTATTTCTACCGTTTTTTAAATTAGTAATCTTATTTTAATTAGCTGAGCTGTACTCATTTTATCCTTAATTTTTATCAATGTTTATCCACTACGTAACCACCTGTTTCTATATATATATAATATTTTATTCAGTCTATTACCAATGTGTCTTCATAACAACTTTCAAATGAACTCTTTCATGTAAGTAATTTGGACCCATTTTGTAATTATAACTTTTAAATACCACCAGTTGTAAGCAGCTGACGAGAGCAAACGAAGTAAAATAAATTCATGACATTCTGCCAAAATCTTTCCTTTTGCTCTTTTCAAGATGATGTGTATAAAATGTAGTATCAGCAGTGAAGAAATCTGGATTATTATTGACATGATAGGCTAGAAAAAGATTAACATTCGGTAAACCAAATATGGACAGTCTACAATTATTAAAATCAGTCAATGAAACACCCAATGACTTCAAGGGACTAGTGTCATTTCTTAGTCTGGTTATCTTTATTGATTATTTTTCTCCTAATTTCAGCCTAACCCAGTTAGTAATACTTTATTTCAAGGATAAACTGACACAAAGTTTATAACTCATAGCTTATTTACGGTAATCTTTTTGGATGAGTAGTATCAACAACTGATTTTCATTTTTTTATCACCCCTACCTTTGAAATTTGCAATCAAAATAATCGTTATTTCGGTAAAAACAGACCTCTTACAATTAATGAAATGAACTTTAAAATATGATTTAAACTAATAATTAATAATATTTAAAGCAATTAGTCCCTTTGATAAATTTCGATAATGTAATAAGAAGACGAAGATTATCAGAACTATGTGATATAATAGCGCCCTGAAAATCTAACTAAATTTAGAAAATTGAGATTAATAAATTCGTTGGCTGGATTGTAAGGTGCTGAAGGTACTGAATTGTGATGGTAAAACGGTTGTCAAGAAATTAGCTAATTTTTAGTGATTTTTCATCTGAGATCACCTTTTGATAAAAATTAACCTTTAATTTATGTAATATTTCCATCAAAATCTACGTTACTAGTTGTATCAGTGTGATAAGAATTCGATCCTGAGTGTCAACGATGGGAAACACACAGATCCTTGGGATTACTCATTATCATATCCTTTCAACAAATTAATAGTCGTCGGAATATTTTTTGTTCAATGAATTAAACATTGACTTTTGAAATGATAGGTATATGATTTGAATATCTTTATGGACAATAGCAGTAGGATATAGCCATACTCAAATGACTAGTCTTGAACAGCATGAAATGCTTTTCTTGGATTTCACTGATAGCAACAACCCGTCCATTCAAGTGACTCTCAACTTAATTATATTTTAATTAATATGTCCTGTCTAACAGATATAATTTTGTCCAAAAGATACAAGTTGATACATAATAGTAATTGTATATGTAGATCATAATAAATACCATAATCTGTTGTTGTTGTTGTTTTATTGTTGTACTAGCATTTAAAGTAAAGTAAAAGTAACTGTATAACACTTTCAGTTCAAGGTCATTTGTACGTCACTGTTCCATTTTAATTTGAACTTTACTACCTAAAAACATACATTTTGATACATCCATAAACATTGCTGATCTCTATAATTTATTTATTTTTCGACATATTTCATGTTCGATCATGTTTTAGTTATTTACATAAATAGTCAATTATTGTTCATTAAACTGTTTACAATTTATTATACTCACACTAAATGTTGAAAATAATGGATTCTACGTTTCAGATCCAAACACCTCACTGATCAAATCCTCGACTGTGTTACTACTAGGTGATCGGATTCTGAATGTTAAATGTAACAACTTTAAATCAATTCATACAACTGTCAGCACACTAATACATATATATTGTTTATTACTGAAAATACTGATTAATTTCATTTACATTTCTAGATTACTAAGATATTACTAGATTGATTTTGATTAATAGTCAATCATATATGTTAATGTCTAACTTCAACCAATGTAGAGATATCAACCCATTGAAGACAATTGGTGAATGGTTGCTCAAACTTCGTGGATTGGTTGAAGTTAGACATTAACACCGTTGGATGCCGGCCCGCTCAGTGGTCTATCGGTTAAGTACTCTGGCGTGAGACTGGTAGGTCCTGGGTTCAAATCTCGCGAGGTGGGATTGTGGATGCGCACTGCTGAGGAGTTCCATAATAGGACGAAACGGTCGTCGAGTGCTTCCAGGTTTTCGATGGTGGTCTAGCTTCAATTGACTCATGATTTCAACTATGAAAATACTGAAATCTCCGCAAAAAAACCCCTTCGAATCATATATGTACTATAGTCAAAGGCTGGGTAATAAAACAAAGAAAAAGAGAAGTTTACTAAGAAATTTACGTAGAAGAATGTGATAATTAGAAGTATTTTAATTATTGTACGATCTAGGAATTCCTGAAATAGCGTAATCTAAGTAGAAAGAACTAGGTGAGCACTAACGAACGTATTGTGTTTGAAATTCAAAATCAGCAGACATTAAGTACAGAAGAATCATTAGTTCATATAAACACTACAAAGAAATATGATCAATTATTTATAAATATATTAGTATGAAGATTAATGTTTTTATTAGAAAATTTATTGAAATATTTTTTCTGAATTTCATAAACTTGCATTCCAATCAATGTAGCTATTCTTAACGACAAAATAATACCTGAAGAAAAAGATGAATTTACGGTCATTCAAAGTGAAGTTATCTGGGGTGATTTGGATGTTTAATAAGTGTATCTTATAGCTAGCATCTTCAAAGATTTTTCTGCTTGTTTTTTTAAATGTAAAATTTCATTAAAGATTTCATATTAACTATTTGTAGTTATTCACAACTGTCTGATATGAACTTATCAGTGTAACGCAACCTAATATGTACAATGAAAAACATAAATACAATGAAAACGATGGGATAAAATGAAATCTTTAGTAAAAACTACGTTCCAACATTTAGAAATCAATCACTAAATGAATGAGAACACAGTCAAAAGTACAACATATTTACTGAACATTAAATTCCTTGTGAATACCCTCAGCTGTAATCGATAATCTTTACTTTTAAACCCTAGTTGATTGTCTCCAATTACAAACATTTTACGCAAAATTGAACAGAAAAGCTTATAAATGTGTACAGATATGAATACATAGAAAATGAAGAATGTTTTTCCTAAGTTTAAAGGGCATCTCTTTATTCCCATATATGTATATATGTTTCCGTAGATTTTCGTCGATCTATCTATATATACAGAAATGGAAAAAAGGCGATAATTGAATTTTCCTAGTAACTGAACTGATCAGCTGATCCATTGTGTACAATTATCAATTGATAATAATGGTAATGCAAAAGAATTTTATTATGAAATAAAATGTGAGAATAAATGAAGATATTTCTGTCAGATGATATTACTAGTAATGATGAAATTTTTTACATCAGTGACACAAAATAGCTGGAAAACAACTGATAATCATAGATTGGAAGTAGAAATGAGTGTTTGAAACGCTTTAATTGTGTACATCCATGATCTTAACAGAGATGTAACTCACTGGGGAAAGGGATAAATTTCAGAGAAGCCACTTTTTATAGTTATAATCAATCAGAAAACAGTGATATATCAAAATAAAAAATTAATCAGAGGAAACTAAGGGAATTAAAAACCTGTATGCAGCTAACCATAATTTACAAACAAATGTTCAATAAAAGAACTCATCTAAAGTGACTGAAAATAATTTTTTTCTCGTGAAACCTTTTAAAGTTGTAAATAAACCTTTGAGATGAATCAAGATTGTTCTCACCCTGTTTATATAAATTTCTGATATATTATTCATTGAATGGCGTTTCTGTAGTCATGCCATCGAAGGCGATTGTACCTTTCATGGTTATGCAATTAAATCGTGGTTCTTGGTAGTATGTTTCTTTCAGGAAAGTACTATCTTATAAACTGAAAAT
Organism: Schistosoma mansoni; assembly: GCF_000237925.1. Classification (NCBI taxonomy): domain Eukaryota; kingdom Metazoa; phylum Platyhelminthes; class Trematoda; order Strigeidida; family Schistosomatidae; genus Schistosoma; species Schistosoma mansoni. The sequence continues at coordinate 50,902,046 of NC_031495.1, forward strand.
ATAGTGTAGTTATTCAGAAAAGAATAACTTGGAATTAGCATTCTTATCAAAACATTACAACATTCACCTTGTGCTATTTTAAATTATTTTGGTGCCATGTTATGACCATATAATGATGTCCTTTTTTAAGTAATCTAGTGACTCGTAAATAGTTTTATTATTCTTTCTTTACTTGAAATACTAATAATGCGTTGGGACGTGACTATAGATATCCTATATATCATAAATTTACTGAAATCTGAATAGGGTCTTGAATTTCTTGTCATTGTACAGTTGACTAGCTCTACAATATATAGTTTAACAGGATGCACCGATTGTAAGCAGCATGTTTCGGTTGAGATCTCGTGACCTTCAGACTGCTCTCTCGATCGTGGTTAACACTCCGCTGTAATGAAACTTAGTTGATCACTGAATAAAAACCTAGTGGTTCAAATTCCCTACTTCAGTCGGTTTGGCATACTATGTAGAAATCAGTTTATGATGTAAAATATCTTCACTTTGACTGAATAATACAAATCACTAATTTTGTTAATAATAATAATGATTATCAGTACAATCTAGTATTTTTCATATTTTTCACTACGGATTTTTCAGGTATTCAGATTGATTTTATAAACAATAGAGTTGATAAATAGTGTGAACGAAAAGCCAATGTCACAACAGTATTCAAGCACACACACACACAAGTACACATAGCTACTGAATGAAATAAATGAGCCAAATTATCAAGCCTCATAATAGGGCTTAATTAACATCAAATTTCCACCTAAAACCAGTCAATAAAGCTATAAACTAGGTTGCTCTGAAAATAAAGGTTAGATAAATATATGCTTCTGTTATTCTACACAAATATACATATACATTAGTTGCTTGATCAGATTTTCTCATTCTTCTTTAATCGACACCAACTAAAACAAAATGAAACTACAGAACTAATCTACTGATTAATTGGGAGATTAGAACACATATTTTCAATAATACACTCACAAAATATTCATCTGATGAAATAATTAGAATTCCTTAATATTACATAATTTGATTTTAGTAAATGAAATGAAATAATTATCATTCAGGTGATGTTATCTGAATGACTTGTTTTTTAGAGCTAATTTTCGGCATAACAGCTGGTGACTAGAATTAGACAGATGTTTCGTTTTTGGTCTAGGGAATTTCTCGGTATTTACATGCTAATTCTTTGAAAATCTTTTAGAAGCTGAGAAAAAGTTTGAACGTACTTTTTCCAATCAGCGTTCAGTAGAAATTTCTCACAAAGTTTTAAAAAAGCGATGAACTATATGTCATACAGTGGTTGGAAAATTGGGGACACAGCAATTAATTTAGGGTATTCCCAGGATCTTCTAGAACATTTATATCACAGGAACCTGTAAATAACCTCGTTTTTCGCAGTAAAACTAACCTTGAAAGTAAAACATTTTTTCACACTTCCTGCATTTTTGGAGGACTGGGTGGTTAGTACTTCCTGACTTACGCCTGTTACTCCTCATAAAGAAGCATAAGCCGTCCACCAGCATTCTCCATCCAACCCTGTCCTGGGCAATCCCTTCCAGTTGCTAATGACCCTTTACATGTATCCTTCCGATTCCCGACGCAGTGTGTTTCTCGGTCTTTCTATTTCCTGTTCCTCTTCAGGATTTCAAGTTAGAGCTTGACTCGTGATGCAGTTTGATGATTTTCTCAATGTATGTCCTATCCACATCCAACGTCTTCTCCTAACTTCCTCTTAGGATGGAAGCTGGTTTGTTCTCCTACATAGTAGACTGTTGTTGGTGGTATATAGTCAACGAACATTGAGTATCTTGAGTAGACAATTGTTCATAAATACTTGTACATTTTTGATGATGGCTGTGGTAGTTCTCTACGTTTCATCACCATATAGTAGAACTGTTTTGACGTTCGTATTGAAAATTCCGATTTTTATGTTGGCTTGCAGACAGTAGTTTTGAGTTCCACATGTAGTTCATCTGTGAGAATTTTGTTGTTGTTTATCTAATCTTTACCTTGACATCTGTATCGGATCCTCCATTTTCATCGATGATGCTATCCAGGTAGGTGAAGGTTTCAAACTCTACCACAGTTTCTCCATCAAGTGTGATTGGGTTGGTGTTCTCCATGTTGTATTTGAGGATCTTGCTCTTCCATTTGTATATTCTGAGGCCTACTGATATAGAGGCTGCTGCTACACTAGTTGTCTTCATCTGAGGTTAGTATCAAGCATTTAAGTCCCAGATACATGAATATTGACAATTAACGAACACTAGAACTAGAATAATAAACTGGAATCCAGTAAAATACCAAAGTATTTTCTCTAAATCTTTATAATATTGATAGACTTTTTTTAATGGTATTAATGATAACGTTCATTTCGTGAACTTTTTCGACTATTCGCACAAGTACAGACGTCGTTAGTATTCAGTAATAGAATGAAAGATAATATAAACAACTTAGAATGATTTCATTCATTTGATAATCCATCTCAACATTGGTAAATCGATGCTAGTTTGTCTTTAAAAAAGTTGATTTATTTAAATCTATCCCATTAACTCATTAGCTAATCTGTGGAAGAGAAGAGAGGTTGTAGGCTTGTTTGTAAATTAATTACATTTAAAGCTATTCAGTAGACTAGAACATTAATCAATGAAAGTAGCAAAGTAGACTACTCACTTAAACAATGAAGTGAACTACTTCACAATCCTTTTTTTCGTTTGAAAATGTTTTTCTTTACTTACTTGATTTTACCATTTAAAATCAAGGTCAAAATAGGCAATGTATACAGATAACTACGCGACCAAGCCAGACTATTGATTGTCATTAATAATAATATACAGTATATATTATTAGTAGTATTATTATTGTGTTAAAGCTTAAAATTACTAAGGAAACAAATATGCAAAATCATTTGTTTTTGAGAGAACGAGATAGATAAGCCGACCAATTTGTACTTTAGTATATATATACATATATAAATCGATCAATATATATTAGGTAGATAGATATGTATGTACATCTGGTGTACATAAAAATGAATCGGTTTATTTGCTTCTTGACAGTCACAGGAGAATCGTAATTTTTGCTTGAATATCTTAGGTATCATTTGAAATCAGTCCAAGTGATGTAAATGTGGTTAATCATTTGTTGTCTTTTCCCACATTTTCAATTTCAACATTATAATAATAATTATTATTAGTATCTTCATAGTTGAAATCATGAGTCAATTGAAGCTAGACCACCATCGAAAACCTAGAAGCACTGGACGGCCGTTTCATCCTATTATGGGACTCCTCAGCAGCGTGCATCCACGATCCCGCACTCGCGAGATTCGAACCCAGGACCTACCATCATTTGAAATCAATCTAAGTGATCTAAATATGGTTATTCATTTGTTGTCTTTTCCCACATTTTCAATTTCAACATTATTATAATCATTATTATTAGTATTATTGTAATTCTCTTTTATACTATTATCTAACCACCTCATTGATATTTATATAGTTGGAATTCGCTAGTAGTCATGCAATTATTATTTGATTGAAATGTTTATAAAGAGTTTGTTTAATTTCTTAAAACAGCTTCTAATGTGATTTTCTATCAACTGGACGAACAATTGTTTGTCCAATTGTCTGTTTATAATGTGAAAATTATCTACAAATTGAACAAATAAATTAATCAGAATGGTAATCGAATCATTCGTATTTAAATATTATTGTTAAACATTCCCGAAGGAACTTAGAAAATTATTGAGAACTAGGAAACACTAGAAAATCCTCAGTAGTTCACCTTCCTAATCCCATCGGGGCTCAAGCACAGAAACCTCAGGCATTATAGCATATCCTTAACCTTCAAACTATTGAATCAACATCCAATAGTTTACATGTGCTAGTTTCGACCAATTTATTACACTTATAACTTAATTTCAGCACCATGTCTTACCCATTATTTAGATGAACAAAACATATCTTTATCAACTTTGAGCAGCTTAGAAGTTAGGTATCGTCTATGTTTACTTATTTCTTGGTAGCGAAATATGTTTTATCCTTCAGTGAACTTTGATTTTGAATGAAAAAACCAAATCTTGAATTTGGTTAGATTTTCAGTATAATAGAAGACCTTGTATGTCTCGTTTGAGTCTCTACATTAATTACTACACATTACTCAACTTCTTCTTACAAATACTTACTTACTTACGCCTGCTACTCCCAATGGAGCATAGGCCGCCCACCAGCATTCTCCAACCCACTCTGTCCTCGGCCTACCTTTCTAGTTCTATCCAATTTTTGTCCATTCTTCTCATGTCTGTCTCCATTTCTCGGCGTAATGTGTTCTTTGGTCTTCCTCTTTTCGTATGGCCTTCAGGATTCCATGTGAGGGCTTGTCGTGTGACGCAATCGGGTGATTTCCTCAATGTGTGCCCAATACTCTCCCATCGCTTCTTCCTGACTTCGTATTTCCACTTTATAGAGTAGAAAAAACTTTTGTGTATTTGTCTCAAGATCGTTCATCCCAGTTAGCTGACCAATATCTAAGGGGGAAATATTCGATATATTCAGTTTGCTCATAGATTCAACGTATAATTTAAATGAGTTATGGCATGAAAATAACGTGATATCGTTGAAGACTTTATTCATGATTTCCATTAAAAAAACTACGCAGATCCGTTTATCAGATGAAGCAGCTACCGATCGCCGATTTCTAGTTTTCAGTAGTTTCTGTCAACTGATAACAAACATCAACGGTAATTATCTAGAAATTAATGTATTGACTAAGATAAATGATAATGTGTATGTGTGCCGGGGAGACAGAGAGCTGATAGATAATCGCTAAATCTTTATTTCATCTGTCTTCTCTTTTAACGGATCCAACACAGAGTATTTCTATCCTTAGTTCTTTATGTTTTTTGCTTATTATAAAGTAAACATGGTCTAGTCTTTAAATTGTGTATATCCTCTTGACGGTGGGTCAATAATACATCCTAATAGGTATCATTATCAAGTTTTGATTTGATAATTTTGAATAAATTGAGCATTGGGTAGATTGTTATAAATAAATTAATATATTTGTAATATCCCAATGAGTATAAAAATTATATTTTCTGACATTTCGTGACTCAAATTTACATACATGTCGCTTATGAATCACCTTGACCGAAATGAAATGACATGACATTGATTTATTCAGATCTGTTTTTCGATTGATCACCTAATATTCGTGTTGTTCCGTTGTACTATTTAAACTTGAATTAATGTTAATTTGGTTATTTATTTTCTGAAGAAGTGGCTTACTCTGAGTCACGAAATGTCAGAAAATGTAATTTTTCTACTCATTGGGATATTACAAATATATTAATTTATTAATACATCCTAATGTTTTAATAATGATGACTGAATAATATCAATGATAAAGCATTTGAATTAGACACTTTGCCTGTCAATAATGAAAAGCAGAATTGACACATAATCAATAACACAGCGTTCTAAAATTATCCACACATGCATTTGATCCGTTCGATACTCCATAACATATTGAATAAGTTCATTGTGATGACCTTATCAGTGATTGGTTGTTCTCGAAATCTAAGTTATTTTCACATTCGAATTCCTGTTAACTGTTTTGTGATCTAATCAACATGTTCCCTATAGATTTATAGTTCAGATCTGCGCTGACACTGATGTTAAATTACAGATTATCCCAAATAGTAGGTGTAAATAAATTCTCTATTAGGTTTACCTGATCTACTCCAGTTTATCATACTTTTGTCCTCTGTTTATTTTAATTTATTTGTACAAGCTAATGAAATTAATAATTCATAAATGATAGAATGTCTATACTCTGACTCCAATTCGAACAATACAGTCTACAATAACGTAAGGACAAATATAGGCAAAAGAGACTATTGTTGGTAAAGTGTTGTCGGATAGCAGTGGATTACAGAATTAGTGCTTCATCCTGCTAGAATGACGGAGTAAATGCAGCTGAAGAGTCCTCAGTGGAACAAAATGGGCGCCTTGGATTCCACTTGTACTCACAATCCAAATATGCGAAAACTTTTGACTAAATGACAATACCGTGATGTTCACCTACCACAAATTCGGAGAATTGTTTAACGATTAGAATTTCTTTCTAAATAACTAATGGCCTCTTCTCCTACCATTGCATTTGATTGGCTATTACAACACAGACAAAATCATCTTGATAAACTATAACTTTTCCCTGTCATCTCATATCCTGATCAACATTAGTGGTAAATTTTAGCCGACGATATTTACTAGAATCAATAAAATTGATATCAGAAATGCTTTGACAGTTCAGTCCTGTGATTTTGATTGTAACTGGTTAGCCTTAGTCATACTGTATTCTTGCTAAAAATGTATTTTTTTTAGGATTAAGTGAATATAATCGTCCCTTGTTTTCTCTGATAAATTGAATTGTTATCAATATGTTGTCTACTTACATCATACGTCAACCTGAATTAACTAAATTTTCGCAAAAACAATAAATTTCCACATTTTAAATAAAAATGGAAATAAAAAAATTGATCTAACTCTTAATTCGTTGACGTAAATTCTACATTGACTCAAATTTGTGATGCTTATTTTGTATCCAGATCACTTTGATTATATATCTCTTAGTCTATTTACTTTGTTTGCTATTCTTTTTCTTTTTATGTGAATTCTAATTTTAAAAAGATAATATTAAAATGCAGTCTTTGGTACATTGAAATTTAAATCTATTCCCATGGTGAGTGGGCGTGTGTTTGAAAAGAAAGAGTAACCTAAAATTCAGATAAACTTATATATATAACTAGCCTAGTCTCGTAAATGGAACACAAATACGAGAAGAAATTGAGTCATCTGTTGAAAGATAGATGTATGTAAATATAAAACCTAGGAAAGAAGAATGATTGACTAATGAAAATTTAATCCTTTGTTATTGGCTTCTTTTTCAAGAAAAATAAAAGAAATGAAATGAATCACATTTAATTCATCTAAAATCACATGATATTCTAGTTGCTTTATGCAGAAATGATAATGCTGGTTTTGGTTGGGGGATTTTGTTGGGACTAAATAATAATAATAATAATAGTTTTCATTATGATTTCCACTAAAAATCTGACATTGTTTAGTGAACAATTAGGAGACTATGTAATACTAATTAGTTGTTCCGTACTACGCAACCCTATCACATAAGATTACTGTTTCTGCCATCTAGATATTTCAACAAGTTATCTGCTTTTAAATTCATTTAGTATTGCTTGTTTGAATATTCCCATTGATGTTTTTGGACTGCAACTGGTCAATCTCTAATTGGCATATGTGCATACTGTGCGTATTGCCTCCATATAGCTTAAATTCACAAGGATGGTAAGCAAAGATGGATAGTGACGAGTCCCAAATAGGACGAAACACGCGTCCTGGATTTCACTGCTAGCCACTATCCATCTTTGCTTACCATCCTTGTGAATTTAGGCTATATCGAGGTAATGCACACAGTATACACATATGCCAATTAGAGACTGACCAGTTGCAGTCCTAGAACATCAATGGGAAGATTCAAACAAATAATACCAAGTGAATTTAAACTTCACCCCATTGCACAAACAAGTGGCTATCAGGACCCAGTGGCCGAGTGGATAACGCGGTGGTGTTTGAAGCGAAAGGTACTAGGTTCGAGTCCCAGGTTGAACATCAACTCTGAGATGCAGGTACATCCAACTGACGAGTCCCAAATAGGACGAAACGCTCGTCCTGGACTCCACTGCTAGCCACTATCCATCTTTGCTTATCTGCTTTTGTTTATTTTAACACATCATTGTGTCTATTATTCGCATGACCCATTCAGGTGTGTTTATGAAAACTTTACGAACTTTGCTGTACTAGTTAGGAAAAAGTAAATCAGAGACATCGTGGTGACTGGAAATATTCATTGAAAAGAATGAACACTATTCATATGTCCATCACTGAACTGCGAACACCTAACTGGCTATCACTCAATATTTATCTTCAGGATCAATCAGGCAATAAGAAGAGGAAACTTATTGAAATACTTTGCTCTGAGAATTCTATTATGTACCCAAAATATAATATTGAATAAAACCAATAATAATAATAATATCCAACTCTCATTAAATGTAAGTTCGAGTTAGTACATTTAATTGGAACCAGTCAGTGAATTTACAATAATTCCCATCAAATTGCTTTCAGATCATATACACACACGCACTCAAACATGCAAACCCACTAAAACATGACAATATTATCGTTTACATTTGTACATATGCCGATTATTCAACAAAATCCTATCAGTGATATACTTAATTTTAAAAAGACGGTGAAAATGTCACTTAATTTTCAGCTTACTATACAAAGCGAGACAATAATAATAGCTTTATTGACTACAAAATAATTGATCACAGTAAATAATTATTAACACAGAGTTTCCAGAATTTCAACAAAGTCTTAGTTTCATAGGGACTTATTTACTTATTTACTCAGTCTATCACCCCTCATGGGCCACTGGCTGGCGACCAGGATTTCTCAAATAACTATTTCATCGTCTCTCTTTACCGGTTGTTTACAAATGCTACTCATTCTTTTGGTGTTCGCCTCCAATTCCCGACTCAATGTTCTAGGTCCTTCCTCCTTTCTCTTTGCCTTCAAGATTCCATGTTAGGTCTTGTTTTGTGATGCAGTTTTTGACGATATTCGCAAAGCGTGTACTGCCCATCTCCAGGGTCTTTTCTTTGTAAGCATTTAACTTATGAATATTTTTCAAGAGTGATTAGCAACGAATTATATTCATTCATAAATGTTTACATTGAGTTTTACCCCAATAATATACATTTTCATCTCAGAAAATATTACGAACAACATTCTGTGGAGAAAGTTCTTCGCAGATTAACACTTGTCTGGATTTCAGTGAAGCTCAACGGGCGGGGACTGAACAATTGTTTCGTCCTAATTTTTGGACCATTGAATTTTAGCTCAATAATCTAAAGGTTGAGTGCTTCCTAAGAAACATGGGTTCGTCCCCTGGTGAGATCATGGGTAAGCGGTGTTAAGGAACACCTTATCTTTTAATTAAATTTTCAAAACAGTATCAAAGATATTTATTCATTTTATGTCATCTGATGATGATAAGTTTTAAAATTAATGGTTTTATAGAATGTTATTAATTTTTAATTGCATGTAATTAATTGTTCAAGCTTTTATACAAAACAATAAATGTGTAATAATGCCAATACAATGCATGGCTGATTACATAAATTGAACATACGCACAGTATAAATTGTTAAGATGAATAGAAGTCATCGAATGTCAAGATAGTTACTGATAATTACAGTCATAAATGAACACTGTTCAATTATTGTAACACAAACAGGATACATTCAGTATTGTTTGTTTGAATCTTCCCATCGATTTGTTAGGACTGCAACTGGTCTGTCTCTAATTGGCATATGTGCATACTGTGCGTATTGCCTCAATATAGCCTTAATTAACAAGCATGGTAAGCAGGATACTATTTACTATTTTTAATCAATAATCAGAGATTGAAATACAAATGTTTATCCTTCACTATTTGATTCTAAACATTAAGTGATAGTAATCAATTTCATTGTTATCATAAAAGTACATATCGTTGCTTGTAGTCAACCTATTATATTCTTATCATTGACCTTATACAAAAATACAAAAATGACCTGATTCATTTGGTTTGTAAATAGGTGTGACACATTACAATTTCGTATTATATTTATTCATAAATAGAATTAAACAAACAAGTGTAGTTGTTTGTTTATCAATTAAATGTGAACATAGCCTTAACAAATATTTATAATCTAGATAATGTGTACATTAATTATAAAGGAACAATAATTAAGAGACATGTATCATGATTTAATCCAGTCGACTAAGTTAAGAGTGAACATCATGCTATATAAAAATTTACAGTTGAAAATGTGGTATTCGTAGGGAAATTCAAATATTGAAATGACATTTCTGAAATAACATAACTGTTATTTGGACGTAGCTTTTAAGAAAAATTGCATCATTTAATTATATATTGGCCCCCCTATATGTATTCCAGAAGTCACAATCTTTGCAATTTAGTGAAAAGTAAATTTTAAACATTTTGCACACAAAAGTATTTAGTCTGGAATACTGATAGGGTTTTTCTTAGATATTGTTGTGTCCTAAAAATGCATTCACGTATCAGACGATTCAACTTGTAAATTAAATTATCCAAATTTAGAAAACGTTTCTCACCATGTAGTTATTTTACCAGTAAAACGAGTGTTCACTGGAACACATTCGTCGTAGCATGTGTTTACCTAGTTATCAGACAAATTCATATGTTTTGTTTTCTATTTTCGGAAGTATGAATCGTATACGACCTTGAAATTAAAATACAAGATTTTTCTCTTTATCATAACAACTACCCAACTAATTTACATTTTTTAGACCGGTTCTATCACGAATTAAGAAATAAAGTACTCAGACGTGTACTCATAGTACGATTATGCATTAAACATTTACTATCAACTAGTTTCCTTATTTATCGAAATGCTATGACCAACCTTCTTTTCGGACAAGCAGTTCTTTCCTATTTATTTCTGATTGGTTAACTTGAGCGAAGAAATCAATTACAAATATATATATATATATATATATACGCCACCCCCCACCATTACTGAAACATTTTATCCATTTCAACAAAAGCCGTTTTCTTGTTTTGTCATAGTGTCTCTTACATTAATTAATATACTTTCTAATGTTTAATTATCTGACTTATATAGAGACGGAAGACAAGACATATGAAGACATCTTTATCGATAAAGTCAATTGATTTCATCTCTATTTAATAGGTATATATAGGTTTCAGGACTGTTCCAGATGTGGACCTTACTTAGAGGAGTAATTCTCTTACTATTATTAATCAATCCGGACTTGTCCTTTACTTACCCGTTTATCATTTTTTTCAATGTTATATCTAAGCTCACTTCATGAATTTCTTGGGAGTCTGCCAATTACCATGGAAATTGTAGCCTTGCTCAGTTCGTTTGTTTATTGGACGGAACACGTTCACATTATATATATATATACTGGAAAACCAGAGAGGAAAGGATCTTTGTTTTGTTATCAATTATGGCTCATTAGCACTATGAACTCATTTCTCAGCCGATATGAGAATGAGCATATATTTTTAAAGTGTCCCTATCATCATTCATTTATCCATCTATTCAGTTGTAATAAAATACTTCACAATTTTGAATCTAGATAATTTTTTGATACTCAGGACAGTCCTAGTTTAATAGAATCAGTAATCATCGTGTTATACTTCTATCCAGAACGATTACAAGTACTCAACATTCTATAGTGGTTTTTTCCAAAAAAAAGAATCTATAACTTATTAAGTCGATCAAATTTGACATAATGGAGCAATGCGCTGATAAGATTATATAAATTTAGTGATTATTAATGAAAGTTAGAAAAGATAAACAACGAATCGCTAATTTAATAGATAAATAAAAGCTAAACAAGTAGAGGGTGTTCACTTCCGTGTTCAAAGATTATCCCCTTATGTTGTCAAAGAAAAATAAAAGTCATCCCACAGTGGTGTTTCCAATGTTCCTCAAATTAATATCATAGGGATGATGGTTGTGGTGATGGGAATGACCTTGATAAATAATGCAGACAAAAGCTAATTAATATTATATTCACAAGAGATAAATATGTACATAATTTTTCTCAAGTTGTATTATTTGTCTAGACATTGCAACATTTATCATTTAAACTTTGATCTGAAAAAAATGTTATCACTATTATTATTATCATCAATAAGTTTTGGAATTTTCTGCCGAAGATTTTTTTATTTTGGTCTGATACGCTGATTAGTTACAAGGTTGATACACTTTAACGCATACGCGCATGCATATGCACATATGACATAGGTAAGTATTGATAGTGTGATCTTTACGCATTGACTAGTATCTGTCTAGTAAGACTCATTTAATACTTGACATTTTCAGCTTTTGATCAAAAATCTTAATCATGCATAATAAATAGCCGATCATAATGTGAGCATGTGTGTGCGTTGTATGAATGCGTGGGAGGGAGAGACGAAAATGAAGAATATATATCTCTTACTCTCTCGTTTAAAAAAAACACAGCAACAACACGAACACTAAATCAAAGATAATGAATAATGACAGAATATAATGCTAAATTCTGAAGAAAAAACATTTATCTAATGAATTAGTTAATTTGTAAGAAATAATAACACAACCGGTATTATTCGATTCTCTCTGAAGTTATCACATGTGTAACACAATTTCGGCGAATAAATAATTACTCCAATTGATGACAACTTCAATGATTATGTAAGTTGTCTACTGTGATCATTTACTGTCCCAAACGAATGACGGTAACTGAGAAAATATTTACTACCTTCTGTATTCTGATTAGTGTTCGGAGTAACACTTCACTCTATCGAACTAAATGATACACAGATGTAGGTTCTTGAAGAATCTCATAGTAGTTAAATGAGAAATTTCAACTGTTCAATCATGAAATGAGTTGTTCTAAATAAAAAACACACTATGTACAACAATCTTTAGTTGGAGTAATGTAGATAATTCTTCGAAAAAGATCATCGAAATTTAAGGAAATGCTCACTATACTTCAAGTAATCAGTGTTCTTTAGGACCTTCTAAGGAAACTTTAAAAAATGACGGATTTATATCATATCTTAAATGAATGTTTATAGATTATGACATTAAATAGGAATAATATATTTGTAAAATCTCAGCGAATGAATTTGAAGTAAATCCTTGAAATAATTCCTTGAAAAAGCTTGGAACAGATTGCCAGGCGAAACGTTGAATTTACTTCAAGTCCATTCAACTGAGATTTTACAGATATATTATTCCTATTTAATGTCTTACATCAACTCGGCGCTCAAATACTGTGAAACTATTCGCTCTAATTTAGACGAA
>NC_031495.1:50915251-50994392 GCF_000237925.1 Schistosoma mansoni
GGAAAAATTAGCTTATTACCCAGAGTGATTAGGTGTCAAATTGTTTCCACATTATATTTATTATTATTATCCTTATCCCCTCTTACCCCCCCATTTCCAGCCTAGTTGACCTTTTATTTTTATAAATAAATGTTCTTAACAAGTATATGTGTGATCAGATTGTTCGAAATGTATTGCTCTAATATATCATTACATAGTTCTGATAATCTTCATCTTCTTATTACACTATCGAAAAGTAAACAAAATTACTCTTCAATGATAAGACGATTCACTAACTTTAAAAATGTCAGGAAAAGAAAAGACATGAATCTAGTACAAATCAATACTGTAATTTTATAACGTGAAATTATGTAATGCTAAAACTGAATACATTTCCAAACTAACATGGACATGAATTTCTCAAAATAACAGTAAAGAAACTAGAATTCATGGAATTATCAGAAGGGGTTTCGTGGAGATTCAGTATTTTCATAGTTGAAAGCGTGAGTCAATTGAAGCTAGACCATCAGGGAAAACCTGAAAGCACTGGACGGCCGTTTCGTCCTATTGTGGGGCTCCTCAGCAGTACTGGTGAACGGTTGCTCAACTTTGTGAATTCATGAAATTAACTTAAATAGTCAGTGAAATAGTCATTCATCAATGATGTTGAACACTGATGACATTTTTTTGGAAATTAAAGGATATGAAAAAAATTTAGCAATTGGTGATTGGTGAATTTGTTTTTGAAAGTGTGTGCTCAAGTGCAAATGAACAAACATTTTGTCACCTGTAATAATTTTTTAATTGGCTGTAAATGGTGCAGTTTTGCAATTTGATTCGTTCAAATCGAACTAGAATAAAGTGCTTTTATTGGATGTAAGAATTGACATTTTTCCATTCGATTATTATTTACAATAATGAACTATTTTCGCATTGTTCCATCTGAGATTTGTAAAAAATTTTAACTTCGAAAAAAACAAAAACAAATCCATTTCATTACCCTGCTATACTCCTGTTAGTGAATGTAATTTCTTTTTATGAAGTACAAATGCAACTAAAGTTATCTGTTATCGTCGTGGCAAGAGTAGTAATAATAATGTGTAGATCATTGAAAGTTAATTTTTGAAAAAACTTACAGTTGTTATTAATAATTGATAATGGTGATTATTGAATTTCAAAAAAGGTAGTCAAATGTTTAATACACAATTAGTGAACACATTTTGGTTTAAGTATTCCCATAAGTTAATTTAACACATAGTTCGCTCATTTAATAAACGTTATATTCGTGTAAGTATATGAATAAATCATGATAAAGAGAAAGTGAATGGGTCATGCCGAAGTCACGCTAACTGTAAAAGATGGGTAAATGAAGCAACTTTTACGCTGTCTGAAATTAGTAATAATGTCTGAGAAAAAAGCAAATAATCTTTATAATTCAGTTATTTTGCAAACCGTTATTCTTAATACCAAAAAGTTGATTAGTTTAGCTATGAAAAGGTTTTGAAAATGAACGCAATATCAAGGTTATCAAGATTTTTTGTAAATCCATTCAAAGCATAAAATATGCTGACCTGTAGATTATTTGTAGTTGATCACTTATTAATGATCACCGAAAAGACATGTTAGTGTACTCAGTCATGTAATACGGTAATTGTATTTGTGAGGTGGGCATAATATTTTTTGGCAGGTGATGTTAACAGCCAATGTTTTTTAAGTGCACAGCCTTTCAAATTAATGATCTGAATTTTTTATTTTCATTAGTAAATAACATTGTAAACGTTAATTAATTAGAAAGACTGAAATTATATTTCCAAATCCAACAGTTTCCTTTGTTAAACATACTGGACGAACAATGAAAAACTATGTACATTTTCCGTCACAAAGACATAATAATTACTCTTAAACTGTCAAACAGTAAATCGCTGAATGTTGAAAAAATAACCTTCTTTGACAAGCATATGTGTAATATAGGTTGAATGAAGTGTCAATGAACAAGCCTATGTCTAGTGAAATAAATTTCTATTTCAATGATATGACTTAATGTGGAATAAGGTCAATTGTATCAAGTAACCATTATGTATTTAGAATATCGTATTTCAATCTGTTAAGTTAAACTGTACATTTATTTATCAAATGTCTAAATGACATTCATCACTGTATCGAATTTTTGCTATGTAGTGATAAATCTCATATGAAACATTATTATTACATTTCGTATGTTCCATTATTATTATTATAACTATTATTATTATTATTATTATTAATGACTTGTTAGATATGTAAGTCTTCATTATATGACGTTGTTTTCTGTACGGAATCGTTTACTGAAACCTTAAATTTGAAAAACCTTAAAAGCTGTTGACAAAATTATAAAGTGATCGATAATCACTTTATTATTATTAATCTAGAAAAAGTTATTTTACATCTTCATTACTATGGAATTGTGATGAATGATCAGTGTCTGTTCACTTGACCTTAGCAATAGAAAAGATCTTGTTGTACTAGTGAACTGATCTTACTACATTTCTCTACTGTACCTAGTAACCAAATCATATGAATGTGAAATGAATTATTGATGGTTTCATGACTCCTCCTTAAAATGGAAACAAGAAATTCAAACAAAATTTAAATCAAATTGTGGGTGGCCCTGAAAAGGGCCTTTACTCGGTCTCTACACAGCTCCTTCGGTCCTGATCGATGACTGCACTATGAGTCCGTGACAGCGCCGCACATGGGACAGTTGAACCCAGGTGATACTTCTGTTGGGTCGTAGGCACAGAACGAATGAAACATAGCGTTGCATGGACAAAAAATCCAAGCACTTCCATCACCTAGTTCACAGACTATGATCTGCATCCAATTGATAATCACAAAGGCCACCAAGTGACGTGATGTGATTTTTCAACTTACCGTAATCACCTACAGTTAATAGTATAAATATGCACATTGCTTACCAGGAAGGTTGGCCTGTGAGAACACTTTGTAACGCATATTGAAAACATCTTGAGCTGTAAGACGTTTCCCATATGATTGGTAAGCGTAGTGTATCACATTGAATGCTGATGTTCCAGATATCAGCAGTGGCTTCACTGATTCAAATTCCGCTCCCGTTAATCGGCGCATCCATGTGTTACAGTCGTACTTCAGGGAATTGCACTCGTGATTGTGATGCACATTCCCACGAACAACAGTCCAATAACCTTCAAGAAACTTACAAAAGATGAAGGCCGGACATCGTGTGTCCATTGAAGTCCTCAATGAACAATATAATAACACTAATCAATTTACCTCCTTCGTCTAATCGGCTGCGAAGAAACGCTTGGTGTTTTATAGCTCTTTCTCCAACATACAAATTTAATATACGGCTTCCGATCTCCATGGAAATTAGAATCTCTCACCGCATAATGGCAGTACGTTGCTATTTCATAAGTTCTAATGGCGCTCTTTAACGCTTCCAGTGATGGAAACGCTACCAGATACAATGTATTCAAAAATACATTTTCCGTTTCTGTGACTACGTGAGGAACAACAGAGCCTCTAATTTGTACGTTACTGACGTCCATATTGTGAAGAAAATTATCTATATCCATAAGTACAGAGCTTTTATACGAATTTCAAGAATTACATAACCAATTACAACGCATTTACAACTAGGAATTTCATTGGACGAAAGGGATTGAAAAAAATTGGAAAATGGGATGAAAATTTTTTGATTAAGGGGGACAAAAAAAAATTATTAAAAAAAAATTGAAGTGATCCTAATGTTATTCACTCTTGCTAAAATCAATACACAGCCATACACACAGTCAATAACTAAATGCTTAATTTTAAAAGTAAACTAATTACAATTTATTGATTAGTATGAAAAAAAAATGAAAATTTAGTGATGAGGTGTCCGCAAAATGGTGCTGGTATTGTTCTGACAAATTGTTGAGACGAAACAATAAGATGACATGTAGATAAGTTTTTTAAAAAAAAAGTTACTCATAAAGACGCTACTGAAGAATTTGAACAAAGATTGATAGTAATTGTAAGAAAGGTTAGAAATAAGTCAGTCATCGACTGTGGTTTGCACTTAGAACAACTTAGACCACTTGAATCAATTATCTCAGGAATGTATGGCCTACAGTCCTCTGACATTCTATTTTTTCGATTAATTTATAAAGCGATTCCACTCTATTTCTGGATAGACTACCAAATGTGTTAAATTAATATAATTATATAATCATGCGCCTTCAGCAAATGATATCAATAGACAGAAATTATTTACTGAATACTCTGTATTCTTCTTTTATTTATCGTAAATAAGCTGAGTCCATAGATTAAGAGAGTCTACTAGAATTACGATTGGGAATCTATCTAAAGTTAATCAACAATTACGACAAGAATATTTTATAGTTTACATTATGAATTAACATTATTCAGTCAATTATTGTACCTATAAAAAAATGTTGCTCTAGCTGTTAGAAGGGTCATCGGCCTCGTAACTTCCGGAGAATCTCGGCTTTCATCATGAGGCGTCATAATTATTCCTTCAACTCTTGGGGTAGAGTTTAAATGGTTTGAATTATTTTTTTGTGGTTAGCGTTTTTTTAGCGAGTTAGTTGGGATCGCTGACCTCATGCCTAACCCTTCTTCTTTACCCGGACTTGGGACCAGCAGTAACCCCTGGAGGGGCTACGGGTGGAGTTAAAAATAAGGCTAGGATCCAAAATACTTCGGATCCGTTGGCCAGACACTATCATCAACATTCTGCTGTGGGAGAGAACAAACCAGATTCCATCCAGCGGAGGAAGAAATCAAGAAGAAGCGCTGAATGTGGATAGGACACACATTGAGGAAATCACCTAACTGCGTCACAAGTCAAGCTCTCACATGAAATCTTGAAGGCCAAAGGAGAAGAGGAAGACCAAAGAACACATTACGTCGAGAAACGGAAACAGATATGAGAAGAATGAACCAAAGTTGGATATATTTAGAAAGGAAGGCCTAGGGCAGAGTGGGTTGGAGAATGCTGGTCGATGGCCTATGCTCGATTGGGAGTAACAGACGTAAGTAAGTCAACTATTGAGAACTAGGAAGGATTGAGAAGCTGTTTCGTCCCAGTATAGGATTCTACTGTAGAGTTAATCCATAATACCATTAAACTCAGTTGTAATCAGATGAGTTGATCTATCAGAATTTCAAAATGTTCTTTTAAAATCTGATCAAAACTATGTACAAATTTATTAAATTATCAACGTAGTTTTTGTATGAGTATTTATTTAGTTTGTGTTTTTCACTATGAGATCTGAAATTAGTACTTCTAAAATCTGATAAGGAGTTTTAAATGTAAACCAACGAGGTATTTTACTTCTTATTTTCCAATGGTTCTCCAACTAATTGATTTTTAAAAATTTACTTAGTATTGTTTGTTTGGATCTTCCCATTGATGTTCTAGGACTGCAACTGGTCAGTCTCTAATTGGCATATGTACATACTGTGCGTATTGCCTCCATATAGCCTAAATTCACAAGGATGGTAAGCAAAGATGGATAGTGGCTAGCAGTGGAATCCAGGACTGCTAGCCACTATCCATCTTTGCTTAATTGATCTTTATTTCTTGATGAAAACTTTTTTCTTTAGAATTATGAACAATTTGATTATATATTTATTGCTACACCAGAAACTAGAAGTGCATACATACATACAACGGATAATAAACTGTTCAATATGTTTACATATACAACAATACACATATGTTGAAACACCGGTAGTATATATATATATATATATATATATATATATATATATATATTCCATTCTATGATTAAATTTATTTTGAAATTGACAATATCGATCAATTAATGTCTAGACATTTATTCAACCAATCATATTCATTGGCAATGGTTGTTTGTTTTTTTTTGTTGTTGTTGCGAATATATGTACATTTATGGACTAGTTCTATTCATACATGTATTATGAATCTTATAAATGACCTACAGTTTACTATAAGATCAAACGATATCATTATGTAATAAGAATTAGATTTTAAAAAAATGATTATTGTCTAATGTATTTATCTATTCTATTTTAAAAAAAAAAATAATAAAGAAACTAGTTGACAGACATTATTTGAAATATTGAAAAAATATAAGATCAAAATGTACACGTACATATAGACAAAATAGTTTATATATTAGATTTGATGAGATCATTTGGTAGATTCTATTAGAATTTAATATTCAACAAATAGATATATCTCGACTTTCAGAGAACCAAATAGACTATATCTACATCAACAAAAAGTTCAGGAGGACGATGGAGGATGTGAGAACCAGGAGAGGAGCTGATATAGCATCAGATCATCATTTGCTGGTCGCCAAGATGAAATTAAAACTTAAGAAGCACTGGACAATTGGGCGGACAACATCACAAAAGTTTAACACGGCTTTTCTTCGGAATACTGACAAACTGAACAAATTCAAGATAGCCCTCAGCAACAGGTTACAGGCCCTTCATGATCTACTCACTGTAGAGGCAAACTATTATGGAGAACAACTGGAAAGGGATAAAAGAGGCAATCACTTAAACATGTCAGGAGGTCCTGGTCCCCAAAAAGCACCATCACAAAGAAATGGATCACTGTTGGTACACTGGATAAGATTGAAGAAAGGAGGAACAAGAGGGCAGCAATCAATATCAGCCGAACAAAAGTAGAAAAAGCCAACGCACAAGCCCAATACATAGAAGCAAACAAGCAAGTGAAGAGGAGCATCAGAACCGACAAACTTAAATATGTGGAGAATTTAGCAATGAAGGCGGAAAAGGCTGCAAGAGAAAGAAACATGAGACAACTGTATGATACAACAAAGAAACTCGTTGGAAATTACCGTAAACCAGAACGATCAGTGAAAATCAAGGAAGGCAAGGTAATCACCAATACTGAAGAACAACAAAACAGGTGGGCAGAACACTTCAAACAACTCTTGAATCGACCAGCTCCACTGAACCCACCCAACATCGAGGCAGCACCCACGGATCTCCCAATCGATGTTGGCCCACCAACAATTGAAGAGATCAGTATAGTCATCAGACAAATCAAGCGGGGCAAAGCAGCGGGACCAGACAACACTCCAGCAGAGGCACTGAAAACAGATGTAGCAGTAACTGCAAAGATTCTCCACATCTTCAGTAAGATTTAAGATGAAGAACAAGTACCAATAGACTGGAAATAAGGACTTCTGATCAAAAAACCAAAGAAAGGCGATCTCAGCAAATGCAATAACTGCAGGGGCATCACTCTTTTCTCAATACCAGAAAAGTCTTCAACATGGTGTTGTTAAACAGGACGAAGGACTCCGAAGACGCCAAACATCGAGATCAACAGGCTGGATTCCGTAAGGATCGATCGTGTACAGACCAAATCGCAACTCTACGGATCATCGGGGAACAATCAGTTGATTGGAATTCATCGCTCTACATCAACTTCATTGACTACGAGAAGGCATTTGATAGCGTGGACAGGGCAATACTATGGCTTACTTGAGAAGATAGTCAATATCATACGGAATTCCTATGATGATGGAATAAACTGAAAAATCGTGCGTGGAGGACAACTCACTTACTAATTTGAGGTAAAGACTGGTGTTAGGCAAGGTTGCTTACCCTCACCATTTCTCTTTCTCCCGGTAATCGACTGGGTTATGAAGACGTCAACATCTAGAGGGAAGCACGGGATACAATGGACAGCTAGGATGCAGCTGGACGATTTAGACTTCGCAGATGATCTGACTCTTCCATCACACACGCAACAACAAATGCAGGAGAAGACGACTAGTGTAGCAGTAGCCTCAGCAGCGATAGGTCTCAATATAAACAGAGGGAAAAGCAAGACTCTCCGATACAATACAGCATGCACAAATCGAATTACACTTGACGGAGAAGCTTTGGAGGATGTGGAAACCTTTACATATCTGGGCAGCATCATTGATGAACACGGTGGATCAGATGCAGATGTGAGGGCGCGAATCGGCAAAGCAAGAGCAGCATATTTACAACTGAAGAACATCTGGAACTCAAAACAATTGTCAACCAACACCAAGATCAGAATTTTCAATATAAATGTCAAGACAGTTCTACTGTATGGGGCTGAAGCGTGGAGAACTACGAAAGCCATCATCCGGAAGATACAAGTGTTTATTAACAGTTGTCTACGCAAGATATTTTGCATCCGTTGGCAAGATACTATCAGAAACATTCTACTGTGGGATGGAACAGACCAGATTCCAGTGGAGGAGGAAATCAAGAAGAAGCGCCGAATGTGGATAGGACGCACATTGAGGAAATCACCTAACTGCGTCACAAGACAAACCCTCATATAGAATCCTGAAGGCCAAAGGAAAAGAGGAAACCCAAAGAACACATTACGACGAGAAATAGAGACAGACATGAGAAGAATGAACAAAGATTGGATAGAACTAGAAAGGAAGGCGCATGACAGAGTGGGTTGGAGAATGCTGGTGGGCGGCCTATGCTCCATTGGGAGTAACAGGCGTATGTTTTTTTGTTTTTAAGTTTAAATAGATATATCAGGAGTGAGATAATCATCACCAGAGGAACTGTTTAAACATCATCCAATGTCATAAATTAATTGAAGCTGAAATTATACTATTGAATACTTATCCAGTGGTTTGGTTGATTAGGCTTTCACCACAAGACCTTGTAGTGACCTACTTTTCATGACGAGAACGCGATCGGTATGATGGAAACAATTATTATTATAACCAATTGTACCAGTGATTGTTATACTGTAGTTGTTTGTTTAACTGTACGAAAAACACTTTTCGTTCCGTTGTCCATCTTGTTCGTGCGAACTCTCTTACGCTCTGCCATTTTGCCTGTACTCTTTGGCACATCTCGGTATTCTTTCGATACAACGAGATCACCAATAAATATATCTTATCTGGACCAATAACAGCCTTCTGGTTTTCGTAGAGGGGTTATGAGTTTACACTGATGATGAGTAACACAAAGGTATGAAACAAGTGTCTAGTGCTCTGATGGTACCTTGAAATCAATTTATAATCAATAAAACCTATAAATTCATACAATATTAAAAGAAGAGCACACTATCAATCAGAAAAACCCAGATTCTTTCACATATAAAGTTCAGATACTTAATTAAATTAACTCTTACACTTATCCACTTATCAGAGATGCATATATTTTTCGAATTTGTATACAACAAGAGGACGAAATAAATAAAAGTGATTTCTTTTTTTGACAAAAAAGTGACTAGTTTCTATTTTTCTGACCTGTATAAATGTTTGTTTATATGTATGTATGTATGTACGTGTTTTCGTTTATTTCTGTGTTTCTGTTCCATTTTCTTGTTCATTTATCGATTAGCAACTATACTTTGTACTGAAATGATTGTAAATGAATTATGCTTTTTATTTGTTGACAAAAATAATTATAATGGAAAATCAATAAACTATTTCATTTCAAAAGATCAATGAAGTTTTTTGAAAAAAGAAAAACAATGATAGGAATAATTTATCTATAATAGCTAATATTTCCCCATTGTTTATCTTAAGAACTGAAGATTGATTAGTCTCTACTATATAGTTAAGATCATAAGTCAATTCAAGCTAGACCACCACGGAAAACCTGGAAGCACTGGACGGCCGTTTCGTCCTACTGTGGGACTCCTCAACAGTGCTCATCCACGATCCCGCATTGCGGGATTCGAACCCAGGACCTACCATAAGCTCACTAGTGACTGGCTCCATGAGGTAATTCCTGGAGTTCTAGTAAGAAGTCGTGGCCAGTGGAGCTAATCCATGTCAGGTAGAGACAGGTATCTACCTCAGTACAATGGAAGTTGGTCGCGCAATTTCGTGGATTGGTTGAGGTTAGACATTTACACCGCTGGATGCCTGCCGGCTCAGTGGTCTATCGGTTAAGTGCTCCGGCGCGAGAATGTAGGTCCTGGGTTCGAATCTCACGATGCAGGATAGTGGATGAGCACTGATGAGGAGTCCCACAATAGGACGAAACGGCCGTCCAGTGCTTCCAGGTTTTCCGTGGCGGTCTAGCTTCGATTGACTCATGGTCTTAAGTATATAAAATTAATAAAATAGTCTCTACTAAATGACTTGCTTTTTGGGTGAATGGTCACTAAATTACCATTTCTTCTCATGTTTTTCTGAATAATGGCTAGTAGTGGGATTCAGGAAACAAATTTTGGGCTGTTTGAGACTCGCTAGTTGAATGAAAATGGATTCCAGGTTTGATTCGAACGTAGTATCTTTCTGTTCGCACCGCAAGGCTTTACATACTGAGCCACTGAATTCAAAGTTGTGAGGACTGAGCTAATAATATTAACTACCCAACCACTTAAAACCAAGTATTGATATTAATTAACTATTTCATTCTAAAATGAAACTCTTAGAAAGTGGGTGTTATATCTAGAGCTTAGATTCTTAGTATGTCGCGTAATACTTGAGCATTCGCATGCTAGAACCCTCCCAAGTCTCAAAATAAGAAGACAGAAGACTACTAAGTAGGAATGTTATTCCCAAAACAGTGTCAAATATAGTACAAAAATCTCATGTATTTATAGTTTTTGGCTGAAAGTAAATCATCATTTCGGATAGTCAATAGGTGCATAGGGGGTCCTTCTTATTCATCCAATAGGGAAGCTACACGTCGACATTCCAGAACGTTCCTCTAGCGGTGATTGGATGAAATGTATTCGGCTCTTTCTGGGCTTCTTGAGGCTTCCCTGAGTTTACCGATGATCCATGCTCACAGTGGTCATCTACCGAAATGCTAGAGATTGGACTTCAGATCTTCAGTGACCAGAGTAAGCGCTTAACCTTCAAGGCGCTTAGTTATCATCCATTAGATACTATAGTATATTTTGATATTATGTACAAATTATTCATTAATCATGACGACATATTTATGTACACACCTATAAACATATAATAACCAAAACTATAAATATTTTTTCATAATTAATGTAAAATAGTTTTGTCTGAGTTCAACTATTCTTTTTAATTAAACTAAAAATACCTTTTAACTTTTTTAGATATTTTTTGCAATAAAGTTAGGATTGTTTTCATTAGGTGTAATTAATTATTGACATTTTATATATAGTTGAATTCATGAGTCAATTGGAGCTAGATCAACATGGAAAACCTCCTATCGTGGGACTCCTCAGCAGTGGGCATCCACGATCCCGCACTCGCGAGATTCAAACCCAGGACCTATCCGTCTCGCGTGCGAGCGCTTAACCGATAGACCACTTAGGCGGCCGGTATCCAATAGTGTTAATGTCTAACTTCAACCAATCCAGTCTAGCTTCAATTGACTCATGATTTCAACTATATATAAAAAAATTACTAAAAATCTCCACAAACAACACCACATTAACACTTTAATTAGAAAAAGGAAAGAATTTGGATGAGTTTCGAAACAAACTATTAATAAATCACCACATTAAACACGTGGTTACATGTTTACTTTTTTATATTTTGATTTCTAGTTTGTTTGTTTAATTTTAATCCGAAAAAAATAACTGAAGTAGTATTATTGGAATGAAGAAATATATAGATATTTATTTGGCTCAGTAACTTAACTATGATTGTTAGTTAAAAGAGCTTAATCAACTGACATTGTAACTTTATACATACATTGAGTTACTAGTTAATTAATGTCAAGTGTTGATCAGTTTTTATAAACAATTGTTCACAAAAGATACTCTAGATCCGTTGGTCAGATATCATCAGCAACAATCTACCGTAGCAGAGAATAAACCAGCTTCCCACCGAAGAGGAAATTCAGAAAAGACGCTGAAGGTCGCTTGGACATGCACTGAGGAAATTATCAAATTGTATCACGACGCAAGCTCTAACATGAAATCTTGAAGGGAAAAGGAAAGGAGGAAGACCAAGGTACACAGTGCGTAGGGAATTGGAGGCAGACATCAAAAGAATGAATAGGACTTGTAAACAACTGGAAAGCGGAGCGGAAGACAGAATTTGTTAAAGAATCCTGGTGGGTGGTCTGTGCAACTTTGCGAGAGTAACTGTAAGTAAGTAAATAAGTAACTGATCAGTTCATCCGATTCAAATTGAACAATTGATCACATAAGTAAATGATCAATACATTCTGATATTGCTTTGATCAGTGATGGAATCAGTGTTTAGTGTATAAATAAACATTTACTCACATACTTGCAATTTTCATTGTATCGATCTACATCAGTCTTATCCTAATGAACAAACAGCATGCAGCAGCTATTTTCACTTTATCAAGTAATTCTTGATTAAAGTATCAATAAGAACAAGGAATCCATTAGACAACTATTTTATCGTCAATTGAAGTAACTAGAACATATTTTACATACATTAAGTGACCACTAGTATTTGACCACAGATGTCTTAGAAATATTGATCTCATCTGCTTGCATCACCAGGTACGTAATGGTGAGGTTAGACGCAGGGTATTAGGGAATGATGGTAAATCAGTTGATGAGGTTGTAAATCTTCATCGATTGAGATGGTTGGGCCACGTGTTACGTATGCCTGAACACCGATTACCACGAGGCGCAATGCCGACTAGTATTGGGGTTGGTTGGAAGAGAGTTAGGGGCAACCAAACCAAAACGTGGCATCAGTGCTTGAAGTCACTAACCTCTGGTCTGAACCATGTTGTTAGATGCAGACTACGTGATTGCGGCCCGCGTGACTATTGTAATCAATGATTGGAGACTCTGTGTGACATGGCTTAGAATCGATCACAATGGCGCAGGTGTATACACTCTCTGTCTTCATTTAAACAATAAGATTAAAATTGCTTCTTTTCTTTCTTTCTTCCAGTGCTATATCCTTATATACAATCTTTCTTTTACATATTACCACCACTAAATTACCTACTTTTATGAATTTGGTGTTCATCTAGTTGTGCTAATGAAGTCTGGCAACTTGGACCGATGCATAAATGTGCCTAATCCTACGTTGTAGTTGACTGACTGACTAAAATAAGTTTAAATCAGATATAAACCTCACAGGTCATATTGATAAAGTATGAAACCAGCCGATGAAATTATTAACTGTTCAATTGCTCTATTGTCAGTAATTCTAGTCTTCTATCTTTACATTTTTGAAAAATGGTCTTCATGACTTGATAAACAATCAACATCTTACATTTGTTCAAATTTTATCTTTACTATCTCGGAAATTAATATTAATATGTCTTATTTGTCATTTTTTCACAACTATTATTAACATTGAATTCACTTAGTATTGTTTGTTTGAATCTCCCCATCGATGTGTTAGGACTGCAACTGGTCAGTCTCTAATTGACATATGTGCATCCATCTCTGCTTATTATTAGCATTGTCCAGTGTGCCTCCTAGCGCTGATATTACCATTGTTATCCCTTTTATAAATGAATTATTAAATTGGCGGTCAGCTTGAACATCTGGGCTACCTGTTTCCGCCCTCTAGATATTTCAACAAGTTGTCTGTTTTTACTTGTTTTAACACATCATTATGTCTGTTAATCGCATAACCTAATCAGTTACAAGAAAAATGCAGTGGAGACATTGTGGTGGCTGAAAATATGCAGCGAAAAGAATGTAAACTATTCAGATGTCGATTCCTAGACTGCTAACTTCTAGCTGGCTACCACTCAACATTTATCGTCAGGATTTATCAAGAAGTAAGAAACGGAAACTTGTTGAAATACTTGGTGCTGAGAATTCTATATTGTATCAAAAATATAATACTGAATAGAGCTTACAATATTAATAAATAAATGGAAATTAGACAGTTTGTAAGAAATTATCCAACTGCCAAGCTGATCTCTCTGTATCAAACGAAGTGCTCATTAAAACAGTCGTGTGTGGACAAATTCCCATCTTATGTCACAATAGCATTTATCAGTTTACATATATGTGCCCAAGCACACACATCGTAAGAAAAGAAAGGATAGTGTCCGCATCAGTGAGTAAATTATACAGAAATTTAGACTAAGAGGACAGTATGTTTTCATCATTGTGATCTCACTCTATGTGCTTGACAGTGGCCATGGTGTTGATATTTCAAACTCTTTCAAGATAATCAATAAACAATGAATGTCAATGTAACTACAGCTTGCCTAAGCAACTGTCATAAAAAGACTCAAACCAAATTGATGAATCCAGAAAGATTCAGTTATCGATCTTGCTATGCAGCAATGACGTAATTCATTAATGTGTGTTATACAATTCTTCTCGTGACACTAATTATTAATTCTTACTTCTTATCTGGTTTGTACTCAGTTAATTTTTGTGTGAGTTGTGTAACTACAACATTAATATATTATTTCTAAATAATTCTGTTTTTTGTTCTTCGTTGTTTATTCTGGAATATTTTTGTGCTCAACCTATAAATATTGACATTATTTGGCATATAATTATCTTTTATCGTTCTTACATACTTATTCACTTAGTATTGTTTGGTTGAGTCTTCCCATTGATGTTTAGGACTGCAACTGGTCAGTCTCTAATTGGTATATGTGTATACTGTGCGTATTGCCTCGATATAGCCTAAATTCACAAGCATGCTTAACAAAGATGGATAGTGGCTAGCAGTGTTATATCAATAGGAAAAACTTTTTAAACATATCAGGACTCAGTAGCTGAGTGAATAACGCGATGGCGTTTGAAGCGAAAGGTATTGGGTTCGAGTCCCAGAGTGAACATCAACTCTGAGATGCAGGTACATCCAACTGACGAGTCCCAAATAGGACGAAACGCGCGTCCTGGATTCCACTACTAGCCACTATCCACCTTTGCTTACATACTTATTGGTTTTTTCATTAATCTTCACTAATGAGAATTTTTACAATGGTATGATATAAAATATTTAATCTGACTTTTAATGATTACTACTATTATGTTTAGTTGGTAAGCAGTTGACGAGAAACAGTGAAATATGGCAAATTCATGTTATTCTGCTATAATAATGATTCTTCCATTAGTCAAATTTACAAATGAGGAAAGTTTTACAAAATTAGTAATGAAGTTGGTAATTGCCGAACAATCCGCCATTGTCTAGAACTTTCCAGAAAGTTTCTATTGATCTCTGACTAAATGAAGTTTTCCAGTTTATTCTATACTTCTAAAGAATTCTTTGAAGACTATCAACATTGTTCTTTTCCATCCAAAAATTATTGTTGATTAATCGTAGGTGCTTTACTTAGTCTGATGCTGTAAATATTCCAGTTTTCTACATGTTTATAAATATTCATTGTCTTATATTTTATATGTATAATAAAACGAGTTTTAAAATCTAAAGAATATAGAGTAAATAGAAGTACTTTTGATAATTAAAATAACTCATAATGTCATTGAATAAGAAAAAGAGAATTCAACGAAGAAAATTTTCTTTTCGACGAAGTCATTTACTTAAGTACTTCTCTAGTTCTTTTAGTGTTCTAATTGGTAGTTTGGTAGAACAGATAAGAGTATTGAGTGAACTATCGATCATCCTGAAATATCCCATATGTAACATTCATTTTTTAGTGGGAATAAGCGACATAGGGAAAAATCCCATCAATTCTCACTTTTTAAATTCTTCCTTTTTATGAACCTTTGTTTAAGAGCCAATGTTATTTATGACTAAATGACTGAAAAACTAAATGAATGTAAACTCTTATTCGTAGGACTAATAACCAATCAAGGTATTTACATTTAAACATGTACTTTAATTCATTAATTGCATATTTCAACTAGAAACATTAGTTTAGAAAGAAAGTACTTTCGAAAGAGCTAAATAGCATCACATGAATGGTATCAAGCAAGAATGAGGATTCAAGGAATTGTGTATGTTAAGTGCACTTCTTTGATCAATTGATCGGCAAATTAAATTAAGCATTCATTTATTTAAATTGTTGGTACCCGTGAAATGAAGTACAATAAGATGAAATTTAATATATTCAGGCAAATACTGTTAAAAAGGTCAATTTGGGCAATTAGAAGTTCTTTTCCATTAATACTTTTGAGAAAGATATACAATTGTCAATTTAAATTGATGATAATTCCTGCTTTTCCACTTAGAAATTTACATTTTGTTTTGTCAATAAAACTGTGTATCTGACAGCAAATACGTATATCTTTAAAAAGCATCCAATCTTCAGATCGACTTCACAGGTTGTTCAGAAAGTAGACACATATTTTATGGCATTTTTTTAAAACCAACTCGACAAAGCTTTCTGTGGGTTAATAGAAGAATATAGATCACTGATATTGAATTCTATCTTTCCGAACAGTTGTTTTAAATTACATTTGAATTTGCGATATGGTAGAGTTTGAATGCTGTCAACTAATATATAATCAGTTGTATAATATATGATAAAGTTTTAATAAGAAATTCAATAGTCATAATATTGATATTTCAATGTCGTTGGTTATCAGACCAACAATTAGGACAAAGTAGTTTCATAGTCCAATATCAATTCAACTTATTTCTACCACTGTCATTTGACATAAATTTAGTCGAGTTTTTTATTTGTAGTCAAACTATTAAAAAAATGTTCATACAATAGGCATTAGTAATTACAATAGGTATAGCATTTTACTCGCCTTCCCTATTCGTTATTATAATGTCAATTTAGTATTACACATCTCAATTGAATTGTGTGTCTGCGTCATTAACGATAACAAAGATGGCTTAACACTCCGTCTGCTGTTATTTTTTTTTAATAAGTTTGAGGTTTTCAGTCACTAAGTACAGTTAATGGATCACTTGTTAAATCATCTGGTCACGATCAGCTGATTTTTTAGAATGGTAATATCCAATCAATAATTAATTTGTTTAGGATTGTGTCAAGGCACAGGATTGGAATTGTTCAATCTTTAATGTTGATTTGATCCCTAATGTAGATTTGAATGATTATGATTGGATTAAATGTTAATACTATATTTATCACTAGAGTTAGAGCACATAGAATTTCACTCGATTAAATGTCAGTGAATTCTTATCTGGTTTCACTACATTGCAACATATTACGCGCCTATTTTTGATCACAATCTAATATAACATCGAATAAATATTTTCCGATTTTTATTTTACGTAATTTTCGATTGCATTTTTAAAATAGTAAAGTCAGTTTTTTTCTTTGGTAAAGGTTTCCTATCAATTTTTTTATTTGGGAGTGCTTTCATTTGACTTGGGGTGAAAATAAACTATCTCTGAAATCATTGTATTACGAGAGCTTATCGATATAAGCTCCCGTAATTTGTGTGGCAGAAAATCAGCTTATACTGTTTTATCACTTTCAAGTTTCTATCAGTTTTCCAGTATCGGAGTTATGAAGCTTGTTGAATTTATTGAAATGTCAAACAGATTCCAGTTAGACAACCATTGAAAACCTAAAAGTATTCCACAGGTGTTTCGTCCTTCCACGGGACTACTCAGGAGTACGCATCCACGGCTTTGAACGCGAGAATCTAATCAGGACCTCCGGTCTAGCGCGAGAACGTTTAACCTCTAGACCACTGAACCAGAACCCAACTGCGTGAAGACAATGAAACATGGTCTCACAATATCGCGGATTGACTGAAGTTAGACTTTGACACCACTGGATACTGACTCAGTGGTCTAAAGTTTCAGAATTTGCGCACGAGACTGAATGTCCTGGGTTCGATCCTTAGTGGTGAAGCCGTGAATACTGATAAGTCGTCTAACTGAACGCTAGATTCGGTTTCTAAGCTCTTCTATCCGCTTGTGATATGGCTTTCTCAGATCCATCTGGCATGATGTGAAAAATAATTGCTCCAAAGCCGTAGTTCGAAGTGTCTGATGTTACTACAATAGGTAAGGATGGGTGAAAAATAGATCTGAGACTAGTATTTTCTTTATTTCCTCAAGCTGATTAACTTGTACAAAACAATATGTTCCTCACTCCAATCAAAGATCGATAGGTACACCTTACACGTTACCGCCAACTGCGTATATAAATTTATATGTACCTGTCAGAGCAGTTAAACTGGTAGAACAGTAAGAAGGGCTTACGTTCGATCCCAAGAACATATCCCGAAAGATCTTAGATCAATGGGATTCAAGGCTTTTAGCAGTGCTATTGCAAAGCATCTGTGTGACACAGGGTGTTAAGTTGATAGACTAAAATCTTTCAGTATCATCAATCGACAGTCAAGTGCTGTTCTTCTCAAATTCGTCTAATCCATAGCTATTGAACGACTAAATCCAGACTTTTGTATGTAAAGGGAAACAATTGCAAATCTTTCTATATCATGGTGACTTTATCGTCAGTTTATTACATCATGTTTTGCAATTTTCTCCTCTCTCTCGCGCTCTCTCTCTCCTATTTTAATCACATCAGTTATTTCGAAGTCATAACCACATTATCTATTTTTTAACTGACTAATCTCAACTCATGTTATTATTCTTAATTGTTATTAATTTATGTTCAGTTACTTCATTATACAATCAATTACTTATTTAGTCTCTACAATTCCTTGTTACTATTTCTGATGATCCAGAATCTTCTCTCACATATTAAATCTATTTACGACACTCTTAATATGTCTTCAATCCAATTACTCCACCATGATGATATATATCGATTTTACTGTGTATGTAAGTATGTAAACTTTACAGTAATTTTTATTTTAGATATTGTAAGTTGCAAGCAGCTAATGGGAACCTTATGAAATAAAATGAGTATATGTTATTCTGCTAAATTCTGTTCAAGAGGATAAAGGCAACTAAATGTATGAGATCGAAGGAATATTAAAAAAACGAAAATTTGTATATAATTGCGAATAGCGAAACAGAGACAACAAGAGATGAAAGATGTAAGTCTGCAAACCGCACGGCCAAAGTTGATTGTGAGTTCACCAACGGACACAGACATCTACAGGAGAGTGGCAGTCAGTTTCGCTCAACACAACATTCAGAAGAACAGGCAAGCAAAGGGGCCAGCTAACGCAAAAAACACAAGGTTCAAGGCCTAACATTTTATTCAGTTGTCATTGGATACATATGTAAAAGTGAGGGAACTGTCATTGATGAACACACTGGCTGCGTTCACCTCAGAATTTGCACCGATTTTCTACCATCTAAAAGGCAAATGAAATAAACACAAACATGGTGAGAAGGTTGAAGAGGAGTTGATTTGACTGACATACTGACTGTAAGTAGAAGTATGCAAATATAGATGAGTGAACACACTAGTTAGTCGATTGAATCACTGACTGACTGACCTATTGATTAAATGAACGAATGGATGGATGGATGGATGGATTATTGACTGAATGAGCGATTGGTGAAGTGTTTCAATTGAGAGTGTTTGAAAGTGATGAGATGAACGACCAGCTGATACTCTCCAATGCACAGAACCACACAGAGACTGGAGACTGGGTCCTAACACGAATGAACACCACACCCATCGTCACATAGGACAGCAACCTGCACGAGTGGTGACAAACAGTGAATCACGCACACTTACTTACTCACTCACTCACTCACTCACTCACACACCCACACACATACACGCGCGCGCGGAACACAGTGAATCGGTCAACCAGTTATCAGGTGTTTGATGTGAGAGTGGAGAGTGATGAATGTTTGTTGACAGACCTACCTTGTGGTCAGCTCAGTGGTCTAGAGGTTAAGTGTTAGTGCGCGAGCGTGAAGATCCTGGTTTCGAATCCCGCAAATGAGATCGCGGATGCACACTGTTGAGGAGTCCCATACTAGGACTAAACGGCCGTCCAGTGCTACCAGGTTTTCGATGATGCTCTAGCTTAAAGCGACTTATGAATTCAACTATCATAATTCAGTATTGTCATTCTTCATTTCCCACCTTGATAGAAGAGTCTCTCATTCATTAAAATATCACGACCAGTTTTGACGTTCTTTTTCTTAAAAAACCTACAAAATCAATGATAATTATCATACCTAAGAGCGTGTGTATGTGTATGTACATATGTGATAATGTGGAAATCGGGCTGCATAAGATTAAATAATAATCAATGTAACTAGTTAGACAACACTTGATTTGATCAAAAAAATCACCGGTGTAATCGATTTCAAATGATTTGCATAATATCAAAAGTAAATTATCATATTAGAATCCGAAGTTTATAGGAGTTTACCATTTCAAAAATAGTTGACGTAACAGGTTGACTTCAGTTATAAAACGACTGATAATTAGGATATAACTGGACCTTCGTCTAATCTTAATATGAAACTTCTTTGTAATGCATGTATGTAAGTGCAGTTATAAGATTTTGTTGGCAATCAAAAAAAATGTTTTTCAGGTTTCGAAGTAGGATAAAGAAACAAAGAAAGCTCGTCACCAAAGCTCTAATGCGAGTTGTCATCGGTGCAGATCACCCAGAATAGATATAAAAATTAGGATCACTGAAGGCAATATACTGTGGTAGTAAAATATCACAAATTGACTAGAATTGGAAATGTGAATCACTGAATAAATGTCAACCCAGTCAGTGGTCCAAATGATAACATGCTTACTGTGAAACGTAAAGGTGTTAGCTTGAATATCATAATATGTTATGAATAGCCATTCGTGAATAGACTGATATTAGGAGGAAACATCTATTCAGTGATGAATGCTTTTTAATGGTTGTTTGGCTCAATTTAGGTTATGACTGAAATTCTCTTGAAAAGTTACGTTGATAAACTAAACAGCTATTTATATTGAATGAGAGTTTAAAGGAAACGTTGGCTGACACAAATAGTTAGTGACCTAGTTAGATTAATTTGATGCTAATTAAATGATCTGTCCTGTGTAATTTCATATCCATGGGTAGATATTTTCTGTAACTACTATATACATAATTAAATTAGTTATTATTACTTCATCATATACTGTTTATAAAGTCATAATTTACATCTTTCTTTGTCTAATGATTGTTCTCTTAAAGTTAGTTCAGGGCGCAAACTATTTTCATAATAAATGTTTGTTATTAACATATCTACTGACTGACTGGAATAGTCTACAATTTTGCAAATGAATTGAAGTTAGAAAGGTAAATCACTGGATGCTGACGATGATCTACTTTTTCAGGTGTCATGAATGTGAACTTATGAGTAGTTCCATACTAGGACGACACAGCTGTTTAATGTTTCTTGATTTCTGATAGCTGTCAAATGAAGATCAGTTCGTGATGCAAACTATTAGTAAATTAAAATTCTTTGTTAATTTGATCTAAGTCATGAAATTTTCAAACATTTTAGTAGAAACTTAAATATTCATATTAGATTTTACATGGATTACATAACATTATCCTAGTGCGGTGTTTCCATAGAAGATTCTTCTTCACTATCTTATTATAATCTTTACTTAACGGCTTTTTAGACGAATTGAAAAAAAAACTAATTATCAATATGGAGTTATGGAAAGTGTTAGGTTTTTATTGAGATCATGAATTGGTCAATGTTAGAACACTATTGAAAACCTGGAAGCACTGGACGGCCGTTTCGTTCTAGTATGGGACTCCTCAGCATTGCATATCCACGATACCGCACACAGGACTCATGATCTCAATGAAACTCAATAGTCTTCACAACCTTACACTGATAATTATCATGTGATCACAAGGCACTAGCTTCGACAGGTAATTCTCGGAGTTGTAGTGGGAAGCCGTGACCAGTGGAGTTCAACCGTGCCGGATGTGAATCATTTACCTTCAGAAGACAATAGAAGATGATTGCACAATACGGCAGATTGGCTATAGTTAACATTAACACTGCTAGATTCCGACTCATTGTTTTAGAGGTTAAGCATTCGAGTCCGAGACCGAAGGTCCTGGGCCCTAGTACCGCGTGTTGCATCGTACATAAGCTCTGGTGAAGAGTTCCATACTAGGTTGAAACGGTTGTCCAGTGCTTCCAGGTTTTCATTGGTGGTCTAACATTGATTGGTTCATGATCTCAATACGTAAACTGATGTTGTAAAAATTTTACTGATTAGTGTATTCTCAAAACCAAAAGGATGCAATTTTACAGTATAGTGAATTCATCAGAGATTTACTTTTCCGGTGTCATTTATACACTGCAGATATATAAGGAAGGGTTTTTATGCTAACTGAAGCCTGAAATTGAAGATCAACCACTTCAACCGCATCAACTGAATGATTGCATGTAGGAGATTACAACTTCGATGATTAGATTTTAAATGATGGTCACTGAATTTTTACCTTTTGAGAAATCGTACACAAAAATGAAACAAATATTGGGTAATCTCAAGTTCTGAGTTGAGAGCCATCGTGTGTCCATAGAAAAAGCTCTAAATGTCTGGCATAAGGCTGTAAGCGATTTGTCAAATGGAAACTTCAGAGAGATTGCTAGAACGATAATTGATTAAATATCACACCTCAACTAAATCATTATCCGTTTTATTACTGAATATGATGTGTTTCCAGAATATTTCAGAATGTCCAAGTAGCATACAAACTTATAAATTCTTTTGTTCTCTGTGGGTAAACTAGCCTTGGAAGTAAGACTTCTTTTCATACTTCTTGACTACTCTTTACCGTCCGAAAGAAACACTTGTTAAATATATAATCAATCCTCATCTAGTTGAAGTCAACATAAGCTGAAAGTCGCCGACAAAATGTACAGGAATCTTTAAAAGCATGTAAGGTAGTAAACGTTTTTCAACGTAATCTTTGTCAGTAAAGCCAATAAAAAACAGAATGAACCTAGAATGTCCAGTCAACAACTTCTTACACACCATATCACTGTATGACAGTTAACAAACGAGTAAATCAACAGAAAGATATGCTATATATCTGCGTTAGATAGAAGTCAACAAATGGCATAGAGCTTCCCTGGAAGATTGAAAATGTAAATCATCCCTCAGTAACTCAAGTGACGTTCTCATAGTTAGGCCTGAAAGTCAGTGTTTCAATCTATCAAGGAGTTAATAATACACGCTAATGAATATTTAAATAGTAGAACAAGAAAGTTCTTCACCTAAGAACATTGATTTTAAATAGTTAATGCCAGTTGAAGCTGTAAATTATTCGGAATGCTAAATAGCCTTGATAATATACCTGACCCTCCTCCCTCATGTCAAACTAAGTTTTACTAAAGGTTAGCTGAAATTGAAAACAGAAAATATTAAGGTCATGAACTTGTATTAATTTAATTCCGTAGTTTATTTATTAAGGTCACAGTCTGTAATTTATCGGATAGTGAGTCTACAGTGACTTAGACTCCGTTTCTTTTCTGAGACCGACTGAAACATAGATACATTTAAGTGGAATCCAGGCAAACTGAGTAAACTGTCCTATCTTTTTTTTTACAAAAATTTAGAATAAGTTTTCTTATCTTATTCAAAACCACGAAGTAATTCGGACGAATAATGATAAGACCTGGCTAATTATGATTACATAATTATATCACACTACTAAGGCAATTAGGAATAATATGGTAGCTTTATAGTTTTTCTGCCTTAAAATTTAAGACAAACAATGTCAACTCGCCATAATCACATGAATAAATGTGAGGAGTTTACTCATATCTAAAGATTAAACATCTAGAGACTGACAATAATAAAGTTTTATTCCGTCATTTAGTGAATATAACAATAGTTAGAAACGAAAACACGCAAAACTGTTACTTCATTTATTACAGATTCTAATAGAGTAATCACTTGATGGAAAATCTTTCATTTTTCCCTTTTTAGTTTGAAGTAAGCTCTATATCAGATCATATTACTACTGCAGTATCCAATAATAATAATAATAATAATAATAAATGCATCATAAAAACCACCAAGAACTTCATTTAGTCTCCTCTGAGAAGGTTATTTCATCCAACTATAAGGTCATTTATACATAAATATTATGAAACTTGTAAGAAATCGTTTATAAAATTAGTTATGACTCGATAAGAGACCCAAACACGCATTGAATTTAATTTGAGTGGGAGTGTTTTTGGTGATTATAGTCTGCTTTGAGAACAAATAATTCGATTATAAACCTTGCGAATTTCGAAAGTTAAATAAAACCACCAAACACATTGAAGTTTCATTAGTTTTTTGCTAACCATCGATTCTTGATTTTGACGGTCTATGTACACAAATTAACAAATAAGAGGCGTATGAATTTCTAGGTCATTTCCATCGTCGCATACACCCGTCAATTGAGTAACAAAAGAATTCTGTTGAAAAATGTGCAAATAATATTTGTAAAAGAAGCATACACTTGGTATAAAACAACATAGCTCCCAAATGCCCTGGTACGGCCGAGAGTTGGGAGAGTCAGCTCTCCCTCTTGAAATGCTCCCATTTGGCCATATGCATACAACCACTGCCAGAGAAGTCCTACCCACTGTCTTCTCACGGTGAGGGTGTTATTTACGAAATTGAGAGTACGAAAAGCGAATGTCCGGCACTTTAACGGGGTTGGTGGATAATGGAAGATCCCCATAGGGGAGTTGGAAAACTCCGATTCCACTGGTTAACATGAGCTTCCGGAACCTAAGGAGACAAATGGCATATGAACCAATTGTTGGTTACCGGCTACCATGGGATCGCATCTCCGATTCCTTGTGGATCAGACATTTTGTTTGAATTCTCCAGGTGTTTCCTCCTAAGAAAACCACTTTCTCCGGTTTAGGCACCCGGGCAGTATCCCACCCCTTACACAGATCGAATGATATATGTGGCGCATATCTATTTGGTGCTTCCTTGTACCAATGTTTACGTGTTTAAATAAATAAATGAATAGATATAATAACAACGATTTTTTTCTGTTACTATTAATAATATCAAATACCTATGGACTATTGTTTAATAAATATTAAATTTACATTTTAATGTGGTTGAATAATGTTTCGCACTTAAGGATTCATCGACAAAATATACTACTTAGTAACGATACAGACTCCGACTATGCATCAATATTGATCAATATGTAAAGAAGAAAAATGTGAAATGAAATTAAATAAGTAGTTAGCGAGTAAATTTTAAGAACCGTTTGATAATGTAATAAATATTATTAACCTATTTTACCAAACAATACAGCTTGTAATAGACGTCATTAAATCCAATTAAAGCTCATTTAATGATAATCTGAAGAAATTAACTGTAGTACTGAAAGATTAATTTGAAATTAATGATTGACCACCAAATAAATTGTGTAATTTTCTCCAGGTGGTAGTCAATAGACTGATAAAATGTAGATTACTTGTTCAGGTCCTTTTAAAACTCAGGCATTCAACTTCGATAGTTTCATAAACAACTAACACGTCAATCAAATTTATCTTACATAGTCCAATTATTCAAAATTACTGAATGAATGTCTTAGTTGAACAAAACACAAAAGTCTGTTCCATTGGTCACATTATCATAGTCAGGTTACTAATTAATGCAAATATTCAGAAAGTTGGTATAATATGTAACTGAATTATTAGTTTCATGATGAATTTTCCAAATTTCTCATCTAAAACCATGAACTGTGCAGACATCAAGTAGGTAGTGAGATAGGTGACCACCAGTGATATCAGTTGAGTATTGAAACTGAGATAAATTATTATATGTATGTATGGAACTCTTTTATTTAAAATTATCTTGTTAGCGACATTTATATATATTTGGTTTGATCTACAGTAGAGTTATGGGTACGCATTGCTAAGGTTCCAAATCAAATTTTTGATGTTGGCCGGTTTTTTAAAGATTCATGTAATTATTCTCAGTACTTTGCTAATTGTGTGTGGAACAATTTCAATTTTCAATGAATACTATTTATACACATTGTGCTCATCACTGACTGATCTCAGATAGGACACCACAGTGGTCTCACACTAGATGAAACAGTTGTCCATTACTCTCCTGTTCTCAACGGCAATCCATATGAGATCAACCGCTGATGAGTAATGTATACAAATAAAAAATAGTAGCAAACCACTTCATGTATTGTTCCCGTTAATTTATCTCTGATTTTTGGATCTACTAAGTATATCTGACAGTAGCAAAGGAAAGCAATATAGGATGATTTGACAATAAAATTTCTTAGAATGTCTATGTTTTTCCTTCCATCTTTACCCACTTCTTCGCTCCCTCTCTTTTTATTTCTCGTTGCACTAGTTATACTCCCTTTTCATTTCATTATATTGCAGTTACAGAATTCTAAAATTCTTTTTTGGTCCTTTCTTTGTTTCACCTTGAATCTATCTTATTGAATTTCTCATATCCAGGCTTACATATCTGTATACATATCTATACAAACACACGCAACATATGTTCGTGTTAAGGCAACTAAATAATCAAAATTTATTGAACTTGTGATTTACTCATATTTATTTAAATAACATTTTCCTTTCGTTTTTCAACATGACAATAAACGAAAAAAGAATAAGGGAATAATTATTGTATCAATAACTGTTTATTTATAGTAACGACGAAAATTTTGCTACTTAAATTAGTATAAGTAAAATTAAATTATCTTAATAACTAACAGTGGATTAGATAGATAGGAAATAGTCAAAATGATCTTACTTACTTGAGTTTGTGTGAATTCGTATGACGATTAACGTTTGACCGCTGACACGCCGAATACTCTCTTACCCATTTGTGTGCATCTTTTTGTAAATTTGACCATATAAATCGGGCATTGATTAGTTTAGTCGAAGCTTTTGAGCCAGGATGAGACAAAGAATGGAAGTTACTAAATATTAATTTTCTCATAATTTTGGAGGCAAAAGGTCACAGCATTACTTTTGTTGTGTGACAGTAAGTCAGAATATAGTCAATAGGCTGTGGTAACTGCTTTAGTTTGAGATTGGAGTTGTTTGTTGTAATTAGGTTTCGTAATTCTTGATCCTCTTATTGTTTGTTGTATCACATTCATTTCTATCCGAGATAATGCATCTGCCACCTGATTGTCCTGACCTTTGACATGTCAGATATCATTTGTAATCTGTGATATATAGTCGAGGTGTCGCGCTTCTCTAGGTGAGTATTTGTTGGCTCTCTCTTTTAATGCATTGGTTAATGGCTTGTGATCTGTAAAAACTATGAAGTCCCTTTCTTCCAACATGTGTCGGAAATGCTTAATGGTTAGGTAGATTGCAGGAAGTTCTCGTCTGAAGGTAGAGTAGTCTTTTGAGAAGAAAGCAATTGGTTTCCAGGCGTTTATAACCAGTTGGTTAAGGGTAACGCCTAGCGCTTTATCCGAAGCATTCACCATCCAAGCAAATAGGGAATGAGAATTTGGATACATCAAGCTAGATGCCTGAGCCACTTTTTCCTTTGGCTGGTTAACAGCCTCCAAAGTCAGCTTGAATTCTTTTGGTTTTCCTTTGAGGGAATCTGGTAAAGGTTGCACTAATTGTGCACATCTGGGTATGGATCTTAGATAACAAATAATTAGACCTAGAAAGCTTCTAAGGTGCGTTAGAGGACTAGGTTTGGGACACTGTCTAATAGTGTCCACTTCTTCTTTGGTCAGTTTAATTTCTTCTCCGCCTATTGTGTTCTCGAGAAATTCTAGAGTTTGAAGACTGAGAACACACTTACTTTGGTGCATATTCATTCCAATTACATCCAGCCGTTCTAACACTGCTCCACATGCTGTTCGTGTTTTCGTAAGTCGGGACTGTCAATTAACGAATCGTCTATATACCCCTGTGCAAATGGCATATCTCGAAGTAGGTTATTCATTCTTCGAAATGTTTGTGCCGCGTTCCTCAGACCGAATGTCATGCGTATAATCCCGAACAATCCAAAAGGTGTAGTAATAGATGTCCTAGGGACATCTTCCTCAGTTATTGAGATATCGCGATATGCCCTGACTAGGTCACTTTTAGTAGATATGCTCATACCCCGTAAACCGTTTGTAAAATCTTGGATATGCTGTATTGGGTACCTGTCTGGTACGGTTTGACAGTTGAGGGACTTGTAATCTCCACACGGCCTCCAATCGCCTTCATTTTTCCTTGGGACCATAGGCAAAGGGGATGCCCATTGACCATCAGAGGGACGGAAAATACACAGCTGTATCATGTAGTCGAATTGAGCCCTAACGATTTCAAGCTTATCTGGTGCTAGTCTTCTGGATCTAGCAGACACAGGTGAACCTTCGGTTTTGATCGTATGACTTACTTTTAGCTTGCTTTCGGAAGGATGAAGATTTCGTTCGGTTAGGTGTGGAGATTCCTCGAGTGTACCCTAGAATTCCGCCGTTGTTACTGGCGGAGTTTGCATCAAATTTAGGGATGTGATGTAACTTTCTTCCCCTTTTGTGCGATTCAAAGTTCAGTGTTAAGCGTCGTCTTTTAGTGTCAGCTAGAGATTCGTAGCTCTCTGAAAAGTCGATCACCAGTATTGCCAGATTTAAATCGGCTACAGTGAAATCCCAATGGAATTGCCTCCTTAACCCCAAATCCGGAGTCAAAGTTTCCTGTCCAAACGTCGCGATTTCGGCCTTTTAGCAGCTTGAAGTGCAAATCAGGAAGTTTCTCGACCCAGCTCAGTTTTGTTCCGAGGAATGATACTAAGAGCATCACCAGTATTCACCAAAAAGTTCAAGCCTTAATTTCTGTCTCTAACATAAAACAAGCGACAGTTTAGGCATTTTTCATCATTCGTCGCGATATGGAGAGGGTTATTCGTTTCCTATATTCTTGGAAGCTTGTTTAGGCTAGGCACATGGTTGATTGCACTTGTTTGATTTGACACCAAACTTCTAGTGATACCGACAGAACTTTATAGATTGTCTGAAAGTTCGTGGACTGTTCTGGGACTTGGATCCCGGTCGTTGTGATGACCTGCCCTCGTCTTAAGATAGTGTATGGTCGTGGTTATGGTGGATTTAAAAGCCGCGGACTTCTTTGACGACTTAAGGAGAGGGGAGAGAACAGAAATCTTGACAGCGAATTCGTTCAGATTTAATATTGTGTCCCGTGAAATAATGACCTAGTTGAGCAAATCACAACTCAGGGTCACTACGATCGAATTCTGGTAGTCAGGCTTTCGTAGTCATTGTAGGATTTATTTTGTCTTACAGATATACTATTAGAACTGTAAACGCGATACTGGCGATCCCAGAGTCTATGTGAAAGCTATAGTCAGAACAAGGACAACTTGGCTTTAAACTTTATCTGTTTCTAAACATAGAAACAATTAGATTAGTACAATAATTAAAGAAATGCAGTCATTAAGTGAAACGCACAAACATACCGACCAGTATTGCGTGTCTTAATAAAATGAATAAAATTTATGAGTCATTTTAATATAATAGGATAATAATGTCTTTCGATTGGTAGGTCACATGCAACAGGGATAGTTTACAGACATATCAGATCAGATTGACGTGGTGGGAGCTTAAGCAACGATTTGATTGGTCAGTTATGGATATAACTAACATCCATAACAGTCTCTATCTCCTCTAGTGACAAATCCTTCAGGCTTTCGGTTTATATTGAATTTGACATGTGATATATGACTAACATGGTAATATAATAAGAATGGGATAAAATAATGACCACAACACGAATAACTTGTGATAAGAAAACTATGCACAAATATGTGCACCAAACTTTAGTTAATGATAGCCAGAAGGTCTGCTTTTATGAGTAGGTAAAAAAGACACAATAGTGATGATATAAATAGAAATTAAATTTGTGTTCAATGCAGAACTCACACCTTCTTGCCCCTAGGTGTCCCGCGTTCTACTGATAGAAGAAATCAGACCAGTAGCGGACAGGTCTTTATTTAGCTCGTGAGTGGTACACAGTGGAGTGCGAGGTCACTTGTTCAAACACCAAAAGCTTTTCAACATTCAATATAAGGTAACAGGAAGTATAATTCCTATATAAAGTAAGGAAGTGAATGAATAGTTGAGCCTCATTGTTTTGACATATATTTAGATGTTTGAGATCAACTCTTGGGTAGTCAACCTAGGTTGCTACAAGTCTCTTCCATTTGTATTACTTACAAGCAATCCACTAATTTTATGAATTCTCGGAACCTTCTGTCTCCAAATGGTCTTGGGCTCTGCATATAGAGTCACTGTCCTATAGATATCGCTTCTCTTCAAAAAAGACATGAGAGGAATATTTAATTTACCACCCAAAATGTCACTACTTCTTGGCACCAGTAAATCAAGAACGCTAAGCTGAAGATACATGATGCGGCTATCATATTGTTATTTGAATATAGTTGCCATGGCTCATCATCCTTTTAGAACTGTTTCAGCACTCACTCAAAATACAGTCTAAAAATACTTCTACGTCACGTTCCCCTACTTAGGGAAGGATTCTCATTTCATCATACAAGTTCAGAGTTGAGTGATCCAAGTGACACCTGGATAAGAGAAGAAACCGAACAGCTACCAAAGAAGCGTTAAAACTGTTACCGAAGAATGAGAGAGATAGGGCCCTGACACTCCTCTCAACCCTTTCATTATAACAGATCAATGATATACTTTAGTGTTAGGTTCACCTAACGATGTGTCACTTAGGGGTAGAATATGGCAGAGCTCTCACAAGATTCTAGGGTACCAAGTAGAAGTAATGATAATAAGTTATTCTCAGTAAACATAAGTTATGAAGAGAGTTTGGAAGCTATGTAGTTTGCTCTAGGAAAAGATATGGTGTACTCTGACTCTTTTGAAAGGTGTCCCTTCACATACATTGAGTCCTCAGACACTAGTAAAGGGTCATTTCGGATCCTCGTCTTGTCAAAAACAAGTAATATTCTGAGCTTTTAGACATATCAGCTCCAACCTCAGCTTCGCCAGAAAGAGCTGCCGTCATTAGATAACTGGCTAAAAAAAATCTAGACCTCGATATCTGTTGTCAGTCAAAAACATATGGATTTGTAGCTTACGCGATCAGTATCTTGAGTAGTGGAGAAAGAACTCTCGTGGGCTGTGTTGAGATATGGCTATGATGTTTAATTGAGTGTCCGCAGCTGCCAGTGTCCGTAAAGTATACCATGGTCGATATCCCTACTATTTATTGCAGTAAACTCAAACTGATGACAGTATAATGAGTCCTGGAAACAACTACACGGCGTGTACCAGTTGTGACCACGTTGATAAAAGTGGGATCAAGTAGTACTAGGAAGCCGGAGGTTTTGAGACGACCTGATTTCCAGATAATTTCACATTGGGCGTTATAACAGAGCCACTAATAGTTTGAAACATGAAATCTATACAAAATGTAAAACGCTGGGTCACTCATTACACACTAAAACACTACTTCTGGAATACATTCCATAGCTTACATTTACCTAATAGGTATAGAATTTTCATTATTAAATGTCATTCTATTTTGCAGTGTCGTAAACAGGGATCCTGAAACTTTGTGTGAGTGCATCGTTAGGCGTGCGTTGTTACGACAGAACCCATATTTTTTCCTTAGGAGTTATATGAACATTCGTTTTACCTATCCTGATACTTTGTTACCGTTAGTAGTCACTTTGATTTGAAAGGTTATTTGACGTGCTTAGTATCTTAGTTGTGTGTCCTAAGTGAGCTAGGTACATTCACATCAAAAACGTATGCATGGCTTGAGAAATCAGAAGATTCCTTTGATTATTCCTGG
Source organism: Schistosoma mansoni (assembly GCF_000237925.1). Lineage (NCBI taxonomy): Eukaryota > Metazoa > Platyhelminthes > Trematoda > Strigeidida > Schistosomatidae > Schistosoma > Schistosoma mansoni. The sequence goes on from NC_031495.1 coordinate 50,946,811, forward strand.
AAATCTTTATTCTCATATGCTTTTAATAACAGCGTAATTCATTGTTCTATCAAGTTTTCGTGTTGTTGCCTATAATGAATCACATCACGTCAGTCAGTAGAATTGTTAGTAGAAACCTTTACGAAGTAAATTTATACTGGTAATAGAATAATATATGCAATGCAAAAGGGATGAGTTGATAGGATACAAACGCTCGCATATCTAAGCTACGCGGTATTGATCGTGTTTCTGCGTTGACTTTCACCAGACTTAACTATTTCCAGTCAAGTTGTAGTGACCTACTTTTATGACGAGAGCGTAATTGGTATGGTGGAAACAATTATTATCATAACCAATTGTACCAGTGATTGTCTTACTGTACCAAAGACACTTTCCCTTCCGTTGCCTGCGACCTTGCATGAACTCGCTTACCCTCGGCAGTTCCACCTGTAAACTTTGGCACGTCTTGGTACTCCTTCGATACCGCGAGATGGCCAACAAATATATCTTATTGCAACCATTAACAGCCTTCTGGTTTTTGGCCTAACAAGGGATCTAAGTCGATACCTGGCACGTAATCTTCCTGTAGTGGTGATCATAGTCAGTCGCGACTCCACGTCATCCGCAAAGTAATAAACGGACAGTGTGAATATCCCAAGTCAATATATGTTTGGCTTCAAGAATGTCTTGTAGAAATAGTTCAGTATTATTTCACTATGACTACGAAACTTCTCTACCTAAGCAAATACAAGGCTGATACGATTTATAGCCAGCTGGGGGCATCTCCAGAAATTTGATCGTTCCATTGTGTCTCATTCAATATCAAAGTTTCATTGACGCTCTATCGATTTCTAAAATTCAGAAGACAGTAATAGCCAATAACTTTTTTACAATAACGTAACAAACGTTCAAAGTGGTGCATAAAGCTGTTGAGCATTCCAATCCCAAATTCTCTGGAATAAGGACATGTACTACTCTCTCTGTTCCACCAATATATGCGGGTTGTAGTTTCACATGTAAACTGGCAGATACAGTTGGAGGCACTAAGAAAAGAAGACCTTCCAATTTCTGTTCGTTCAAAGGCTCATTTCGCTTCGCATGACATCCTTCGGCAGTGTCTCACACAACCTACTACTAAAGCTTACTTCATTTGGCATACTGGATGCCATATTTTTCTGGTTCGAAGTTTATTCAAATGAACGCAGCCCAGTCGTCTCCTTTGGATTTCTCTGCTATAAGCCTACAAATATAACCCGTGGGGTTATACAGGGAAGTGTGATTAGACCATTACTCTGTAGTGACCGGCCAGTCTCGATAAAAACGCGATTGGAATGACAGAAACAATTATTATTGTTGTAACCAATTGTACCAGAGATTGTTTTACTGTATTTGTTTAACTGTATCAGTTTCACTTCTTGTTTCGCTCTCCGCCTTGTTTGGTTCGAACTTGCTCACGCACTGCTCATTTTGCCTGTACTCTTTGGCACGTCTCGGTATTATTTCTATACCACGAGATCGCCAATAAATATACTTGATCTGGATTAATAAAGCTTTCTGATTTACGAGCTATCAAAGGAACCAAGTCGTTTCTGGGCGCGTAAACGAATTGTAGTGGTGATCATAGTCCGTCTTCGACTCGACATTCACTACAACTCTTTCTCCACTTCACTAATGACGTGTGCTCATTTTCCGAATACAATAAACCTCTCCATTTTGCCGATGATTTTAAAATGATTTATTATTTTCACTTTCCACAGAAGAATGCTATATTTCTGACGTAATCTAAGAGGGCTTAAGCAAGTTACACTAATGGACTGTGTCGTGGAGTCTGTCACTGAATGCTGATAAATTTGGAGTTGTTTACAATCGCCACAGCCACAGCAATAAAACCATACCGCGGTTCAAAATTATCACTGATGACGTTCACTCCTAATGTGTTTTTCGTCACCTAATAAATACCAGCGTGATTAACTATGATTTATACAAACAAGGTTTGGTATTTGTTTAGTTGACAGCAAAATAAAATGGAACTTCTGACGTTTTGTTCTTTTGTTGTTTTTTTTCACGTGAATATCTTAAGTTCTCTCACGTTCATAATCATTATTGTTATTGTTTTTATTATTATTGGTTCTATGACTGTTCATCTGGCACATTAGACATTTCTTCTCTCTACGTAAAGTCTATGTCTACCCATCAACAGTGTACAAGTAAAACCTAATATATTATATTACACCTAATGAAATAAATTCCTTTTCCAGACTCATTTTATCATCAAAACGCATATATGACCTCTACAAATTGACACCTGACGATCATTTTGTGCAATTAGTTAGAAATTTCGTACATAATTCTGAAGTATTACAACGTAAAACTCTTTAGATTTGGCTAATATAATGTAACCTAAGTATAATTGCATTTCTGGAGAAATTCAGAATCGTTTCTTTCTATTCCTTGTGACAATAGACCACTAGTGAATGTTGGCAAAATGTTTGGTTGAGAACGTGTTGTTACAAACAATAATCCAGGATCGCTATCAAATGATTATCAGGCTTCTAATTTTTGGGAGTGTTCCACAGTCCTCTACCAATAAGGTGAGCATTTACAGGGGAAAATTGTTCATCTACTAAATCTAAACTTCCAGGTATATGGTGTCTAAGAGGGTTGTACACTTAGAGTATTGAAACCTGCTTGACTGCTTAGAGTTTCCTTCGGCTGGGGCTAAAATGTTGGTTTTGATTTGTACTTCCAAGTTTGCTCTAGTAACTTCCTTAAATTCACTGTGACCGGTACAGAAAGCAGTATATGAGCTGCAAAAACAGGAGTACGACTTACTACCATCGCTTGTTTAGTTCATATGCATAGTCAGTCCTCGACAATGGTTGTGACCTGTATTCATTCGACACTTCAAGTTGTAAAGTAGTCTATCTGAGACAAGTTACAGAACACATATATAAATTACCTAGCCCCTCTCTAGAGGTTTCCAAGTTAGAAAGGGTCTAATAGTCTTAGCATCCCATTATCTAAATTCCAATGCTGTGACAAACGTGCTTTCCGTGCACACCCTGCAATGGTAACTTTGAAGCACATTTTTGACAAGCCTAACACTATGATGTTCTACCTTATCTTTAACGATTTTATTCGGCCTCCTTCAAGGTAGGAAAATATAACGTTTCATTCATCACTTCGAAAGGATAACAATGCACTGTAAATGACCCAAATGTGAGCTAGGGAGTCAGTTCGTGCACTCAAGTTCGAACCTCATGAAGTGTGCTTTAAATTAGTGGATCTTTATTCACTAGAGTATGGATGTCTCAGGGGTAGCCTTCCAATTACTTAGCTTCAGTGCGTCCCCTTAAATACTTAAAAAGGTTCAGTCCCGACACAGATCTTGGAGACAATATGCGATAATTAGTGACACATCACAGTAAACTGGGCTGGGGACACACCTAATTCGAATGATTAGTCAGATTTCGAAACTCACTACCGGTTAAGGTTACCTAACGAAATTCCAGAGTCCCTTAACAGGAAACCTGGCAATTATTGTAGGACTCAGGGAAGTGTGGCTGAAAATAAGTCCACAGAATAAATAACCCTGTAGGTCTTTGATATTGATGCTGACCTCATTAGTTTCACTGAGAGCACCTTGAGCGAAGGCGCTCGACCACGTTTCTTTACCAGGTCACGAGTGGCTGAGTCGTGCTTCGCATCCCTTGCAACTACTAGCCAGCTTAGACCAACTGTCTTCGACATATCGTTAGCTTCCCAAATATATCTTCGAACTCCTTCATTTCTGACTTCTGACTTTACCTGGATGGTATAGGAGTGAAGACACTATCAAACTCCAAATACCCGTGGCACCTTTCAGTCTTCAGTAATAAGGATGGTAGGTTGATGAACCTGTGTTAATCCTAACAGATTGCCTTCCAGTGAAGGTCCAGCTTCTCCTTAAAAATGTTCACTGATGGGGCTGATACCACTTGTCCGAGTAATGCGTCCTTGTCATTGACCACTCAATGAGAAAAAAGGGACCCCACCTTTAGTTTATTAGATCGCGGTTTGTGAACCTTCTTGTTATGATGTTGGAAATTATCAGTGCTGGGGGGAGCAAAAAGATAGGACATATTCCTGCCCAAATCATAATTGAAGATACGAAATGCCAGTATAAGGTCACCTCGCGTCCTACGATAAGACAAGGGGAAAAGGTTTGGACGTTTCAAATGCTCATCGTAAGGGAGTTTAGATAGACCCTTCACTAATTTCATCCCCACACGCTGGACACACTGAAGTGACTAAGTATCCCTAATCACAAGCTGCTTGGATACAGTACTCTAAGTGTGGCCTTACATAGGTGGGATATAAAATTCGAAACATCTCCTCGTCAAGACATTTAAATGCTCGGCGAAGTGACCATAACGCACGATAACCTTTGGAAGCAGCTGCGTTTCAGTGCGTAGTAGTTTTCAAGTCGTGACTTATAGTTACTCCTAAGTCTCTATGTTCTTGAACGCGTGGAAGAGATGTACCATTAATGGTATAATGGTAACTATTACCGTGCCCGATGTACATGAGCATGCTCTTCCTGGAATTAACTTCGAAGTCTAAGTAAGCTTGGAGATGACAACGATCAGCTTCATTTCTTATTGTTCTCCAGATTTTGACATCATCCGCAAACAATAATGTCGACGACTTAAGTAATGGAGGTAATTCATTAACATACAGAAGGAAAAGTAAAGGGCCTAAGATAGTGCCTTGGGATGCACCAATTTTGACCGGCTTCCATTCGGATAGCGTGCCATTGACCCTCACTCTCTGTCTGAGGTCACATAAGAAGCTTCCTATCCATTGCTGTATAGAACCCGTTATTCCAAGGTCCGAGAGCTTCTGCATAAGACCTAAGTTTGAAACCTTGTCAAACGCTTTGCTAAAATCTATGAATATCACATCGACAGACAGGCCGTTATCTAGGACTTCTGTACAATCCTCTCTTGCAATAAGTAAGTTAAGCATGAATGCTTGCTACGAAACCCATGTTGCTCGGTAGTTAACAGATTATACGAATCTATGTGACTCAGTAACTTAGCCCGAATTATCTTTTCAAGTAACTTAACTACTATGCTGGTCAGGCTGACAGGCCGGTAGTTAGATACGATCCGTCTCTGACCATCCTTAAATATAGGACTAACTATAGCGTCTTTCCAGTCTCTGGGTAGTTGAGCGAGTGAAATGGACATTTTGAAGAGCGTCGCGAGCGGTCTTGACAGTATTTCATCGTAATTTACTAATATTTATCTTTACATGCTGAATATACCCAGTTCCCTACCCACAGACATGGATTATGCACTGCTACTAGATACAGAAGTCCGTTAAGCGAGAACTTATGTATTCCATTCATATATATTCGAACAACTCGTCAGGTGACCACTGACATTCACACCTAGTCGAAATCCTTACCTCAACACATCATTTGAATCCCACTTGTTAGAGAGTTCTACAAAAAATTGGGCCAGTTTAAAAATTCCTCATAATCAAAACTAACAAAGCCCATTCAGCTTACTATACTTCTTAAACTGAAATCGTACATTGAAACACACCCAGCGCCACATTTGTTTCGGCGTTTTGGTGACTAAATCAAATCGTCTCAAACCGTTTTGGGGCAAATGGTATTTGTGTTTTGTTTTTCATGCTTATCATTTATAACATCGTACACTTCGAGGAGTTTAATCTGTTTCGAACTTTTAGGAGGTATATATGGTTGTACGTCGTAAGAAAACAACCATTCACCTGAGTGCTAAGGAAACGAGTCTCGTTCTCGAGGTGAAGAAAATGATTGAAGGAATTCTCAAAGTAAAGCCCGAAGATCAAATGCTTTTAAAGCATCAGACCGAAATGGATGATGAAAAATCATTGAGTTACTATAATCTAAATAGCCAAACAGCAAGGGCTCATACACCAGCAACACTTGGACTATGCCTCCGTGATCCAGGTAGGTTTATTACGAAATACCTTTAAGTCCTATGAATCATAAAGTAATCTTCGCTTCATTACAAGGTCTTCAGACTGCGTGCACTTTCAGCAATGCTAGCGTTTTTCTCATCTGATCTTACTGCTTTTGTCGAGTACCAATGTGCTTGTACTGGTAATAAATTTTCAGTCCGTGTGGATGAGATATTTTGGTATCTCGGTAGAAATTGAAAAGGTTCTATTATGTAGCCTGCATTAATCAGCATTTATATAAGAATATGTGTAAGAATATTTGGTTTAAATATATTAGGAGGTAGTTCAAGATATAATGCACGTCAGGTTATGACTAAACGACCGTTAAATCAAGGATCATTATGCAGCCGTTTTGCAACAACACAGGTTTAACAGCGAGGAATTCTCTCCAGATCACTCAATCGCTGTTTAGTAGTCTACGCCTATATATTGAATGGCTTCAGGTTATTGGACAGCCCCCAAATGCCCTGCTACGGCCGAGAGTAGGGAGAGTTAGCTCTCCCTCTCTAAATGCTCACACATGACCACGCGTATATAGCCTCTGCTAGGGAAGTCCTACTCACTGCCTTCACGTGGCGGGGGTGTTGTTCACGAAAGTGAGAGGACGAAAAGCGGATGTCCGGCGCTTTAACCAGGTTGATGGACACTGAAAGTCCACCTACGGGAGTTGGAAAACCCTGATTCCAAACCAATGGTGCACATGGGCTCCAGTATCTTGAGGGAACAAATGGCGTATAAACCAATTGTTGGTCACCAGCTACCATGGGACTGCATCTCCTCACGATGCTCCACTGCCTTGTAGATCAGACCTTTAGGTCAAAGGCTCGGGGTGTGGTCCCCTAAGAAAACCACCTGTTTCAGTTTTGGCACCTGGGCAGTATCACAGCCCTCACGCAAATCGGATGAGATTTGTGCGGCGCATATGTATCTGGTGCTTCCTTGTACCAATATTTATGTGTTTAAATAAACAAATAAATTGGACAGCCACAACCTATCGCTAGATATGCTACTTCTGACCATAACTACCACCTTGATATGATGTTCTGACTTGCCTATCGCGACGATCCGATATAGATAAATCAGTCAGGACGCTTGTTCCTTTAAATCTTATTATACCATACCATGCAGGTCGGTTGAAAGATAGTAAGATTAAAAACAGCAACTTAAGGTCAGAAGCGAGATTTGTACTTCTAACTTTATCTAAACATTCATCAGAAGGGATGATTACTATACGAGTGTGCGCCCTGTGCTTCTCTAAAAGTAGGAGACAACTTTTGAAACCAGAATAATACATATCAGATTTAAAGCTTAAGATGTTTTGGTGTTACAAATTCAGCTAACGTTATGCGTAAATTCCTAGGTAAGGAAAGTTGTTAGTCTATAAGATTGTAAATATTTATACACTGACGACCAGTTTCGTTCTGTTTATAATATTGCATACGCGCAAATTCCACTTTCTTAAAACTGGTGTTTGTGAATACTATAAGCGGAAAGTTTACGATGTCTCACACCAATACATCCCAGCTAAAGTTATTCTAAATCAATAACTTACAGCTAAATCGACTTTAGAAACGTCTCTTCCATTCAGAAATGGTAGAAAAAGTGAACGCTTTTACTCATAACTTTCGATGTAAAATACCTTTAACGTAATTATCCGTTTATGTAATATATTATCCAACTGAAATTAGGCAGTTCTGTTTTACCTAGTTTCTGTACACTTTACATAGTTTTCAATTTCTTTTTGAATTTTAGCCACTGAAAAGTTCGAGACACTGGACATTACACCATATTCAAATCCTCCAGAATTACCAGAAGTTATGCGTTCTCAGGAAAACTTGCCACCACAAAGTGCTCCAGAACTTGTAGGCCAAGCGAAACCATAGTTTTCTATTATTTGTCACCTCAAAAGACAATCGACATTTCCTTCTCAAAGTTGTACCATTTAGCCCATGACTTGCTAGACTTCCATTGTTTTCTTACAGTTAGTTAACAGTTGCATGTAAGCCCGGTTTGTGTTTATTTTCCAGCTCTCATATGTGTAATTTAAGCGATTATACCGATATAAATAACCATCCACTTTGATATAGGAGTTTCTATGAGATTGAAATAATTAATACAATTCTACCTAGCACCACCCATTGTAAGATCATGGATATACGTGTTCAAAAATTTATTACGAACGTTTCCAAATCAGAGTTGGGTTGTCTCACTCTACATGTTTCTGACTATGGTATCTATAACAACTGCCTAGGTTTCTGTTTATCACATGTATTCTCTTAAAAGACTATTTATTTTGCTTCTTTTCTCTTGCTGAAAAGTTATCCTTTTTATGGTTTGTTCATGAACACACTATTCTAAGTGTGCAGGTATATGACGGTCATAAGGATGATCAAATGGGAGACAATCTTAAACTTAATGATTTACCTAATAAATAATATTTTATGACAAATTCAAAGTTTAATTTTGCTAGCACAGACCCTAATATAAGTATGGTTTTGTAAAGATTCTGTACAGTTTGTGTAGTTAAAAATCGGCCTAATAAATGCTGTGAAAACCAAAGACCAGTAGACATCTGTTTTGGTCTGAAATTCAATACCTTAAAACAAGACTTGAAGAGGTCATAGATGCGATCTCATATGGTGCGGTAGATTTTCATCGTTTAAGAATCCCAGTTTGGGCACCTGGGCAGTATCACAGCCCTCACACAAATCAAATGAGATTTGTGTGGTGCATATATATCTGGTGCCCCTTTGTACAAATATTTGTGTTTAAATAATAATAAATAAAAATCCCAAACTAGACTAATAATCACTTATTCAATACTCACAACCTCCGGACTTCAAAAGAATGAAGACAGTTCTGCGAAGAAGTTTGCTTCTCGACGATTTCATTTACTTAAGTTTTACAATCGTGTTCGTAGTTAATCTATTCCCTAAACAAAGTAGTAGATTGTAGAAGCTCTTCAAAAGGGCTCTTTTTGTGTGTCCATTATAACTTACTGCTTGCGATTGAGTAAACTTATGGATGCACACTGACTCAACCGTATGTGCTTTCGGTAAGACGCAGAGAATTATACACCATAATTGCTCTTACATAAGGTTGGAAATTTTAGACATTTCAACACTGCAGTCTTGCTGATTGGAAAGATCCTACGATATTACCGATGGGAAATGATTAAGTTGTAGTTAAAAAGCCTCTATAGATTGGGGCCTTCGATGGGTTTGGATATAATTCTCCAAAGTAGCACTATGATGCATATGTTGTGGTGAAATAGAGATTTCGACTGTAAGGCTAACAGATAATAGTATTTTGGAAACACAAGTTTAATGCTGTATTATGTCTTCTTAAATTTGAATTGAGAGTAAGTCTAGATAAAATATATTCCCAAGATGGCCGGAAAAATATTAATAAGCGAAATTACAGACATTTATACAAGAGTGATACTAAGAGCTGTTAGCATTTACAAGGTTGGCTGATATGGCAATCTCATTAACCTAGGTGGAGTTTCGTTCTCTGAGCTGGATAGTTTGGTTGTGGAGCTTTTTCTGTCTTTCCGAACAACATTATCAGCACAATCTTCACTAACTTCTAGTAATGTGTATTAAAACCACTAACTGGTTGAAGAAAAAAGCTAATCACCTTATTCAGATCATTTTCTCACTAACCAAATTAAATTAGTTTAAGAGTCGACACTAACCAATTCATTCCAATTATATTAGTTTACATGCTAACGGTTGATAATGAAAACAGTTAGGAAGTGCATTCGATTCATATACTTAGGAATAATTGAATAGGTTATTATATTACAACTACTGGTGAACACTAAACAGTCTGCGAAACATTTTATAGTGTTACCAGGTAGTTTAAAACTTACGTTATTTTTTGTCTTAAAGGAATATCAAACTACAAGCGTTCAGTTTGTATATATTTCTTTTCATTTGATCATTTCTATTTTTCGATAAAGATGACACTGCATGTGACTTTTTAATGACTTGCGAAAAAATCCCAAGCACATTTTTATGATTGTGTTACACCTGCGATAGTGTTCTCACATTGGATCGAACACAGTATGAATTGGTAATAAGATGCAGATGTCTTAGATACTGATTCATAAACAACACTAAATATACAAGCAAGTAACCAATTAGACAACAGGACAATTTCAAATTCTCTAAAACTGATGTTATATGAAGTTGTTCAATCCATCTGTGTACATGACTTAATGACAAGAATATAAACAAATTAGGTTGAAAAAATTTCAATACACAAAATATTGTTTTGTGAAAATTAGCAAGCTACACTAGTTATTGCTTTGACAATCAGTAGACAATGAGAATTCGCCATTTATGGAGTAGTTTCAATCATATGAACTCAGTATTACACAAGTTATATTATATCTACAAATAAATATGTAGGTACGAGTACACAAAATAGGATGATAGCTATATATATAAAATAAAGAATTATTGCTTGTAAAACAAGAAAATTTCCACTACAGTTTGGATATAACAGTAAAATATTGATTATATGTGTAAAACATTTTAAGACATATTAAACACGCCTAGGTTTTGATCTGTGTTCATTATGTCTTCTTGGACTACTGCTGTCCGACAAATCTGAAGGTGATGAGTCCATAGATTGTTGTTGCTGCCTACCCGTCATAGGAGGCGACTGATCTTCAGACTCGCTACCGTCATCATCATCAGATGATAAAATTTTACGGGCCAATGCTGCAGCACGTGCTTGATGTTCTTGTTCATCTTCACCGCTACTTGAACTATCGCTAGAATCAGAAACAATAGCTTTACTAACTATTCTCATTCTTTGTTTAGCTGATAATCCATCATCACGTGAATTAGAGAATCTTGACTTTTTACGCAAAAGATTTCCTTCCTTTGACTCGGAACTTTGACGTTTATTTCCAATCTTTTTTTGTTTCTGTTGACCAACACTATCGACATTTTCTGAACGGTCACCGGCCGCTGCCTCATTAGAACTTTCACTGCTTTCCTCATCACCAGATGCAATAAAATCATCACGTTTTCGATTACCGCCACCACTACGACGTGATTTCTTCTCCTAAGTGATTTAAAAAGTATGAAAATTACATTAACCGTTGGGTAAAAGTATAATAAAGAGAGGAACCGTAAACAACCGTGACGAGTTTTCAGCCAGTTCTTAGCTAATCAGAAAACTTTTGTAAATGATTAGTTTATGGAAAAACAAAAATACTGCAGTGTGAACAGGTTTAACATAATCAAAGAACTTATTACAGTCTTCTTTGGGTTATTTGGTTCGTTAATTTGAAAAACAAAGTAAATCTATCCTTATAGATATGCGGTTAGAGTTTTCATCACAAAATGAAATCGACTATGATGTAAATATCCTCTGCACCAGTATGGATGAATGGATTTCGCGTAAAACCTTAGGAGGCACTACCTGGTTAGTTCCTTCGTCAAATATAGTACCATCAAGTTAAGGTTTGTTCCAGAATTTAAGGTTAATGCCGATTTAGCTGTTTCATACAACCCTAAAGACAGAATTGGACATTTGATACGTTTAACACTATCACTTTTACTCTGTAGTGGCAGAGGATAATTTTTCGCCACTATTTTATACGTTTTGAGCAGTGTGCAAAAGTGTTTTTACTGTTTGCTATACATGGTATTTGAAATTTGTACAATGATGTAGAAGTAACGTCCTTGATTCTAATTCTCTCGTCCCTATAATATACCTTTACCAAATATTCATTCAATGTTGCAGTAAATTGAACGAAATATATATATACACGCAATTAATATTTAGTTAACCATCTAAAACGTAGGACGAGGCACATATGTTCATCGGTCCAAGTTCTCACAACTCAAAAACAGAACAAGATGAACACCGAATTCATAGGAGCAATTAATTCAATGGTAGTAATATATATAAATATTGTATATAAGAACATGCATGATACAGAGAGAAATAATTAGTTCATAGCAAGAAAGATATAAGACAACTTTAATCTCACAGTTTAAGGGAAGACAGAGAGTGTATACACCTACACCATTATGATAGATTAGGAGCCATGTCACCCAGAGACTCCAACCATGGGTTACAAGTCACACGGACCCCAACCAAGTAGTCTGCATCTAACAACATGGCTCAGAACGAAAGTTAGTGGCTTCAAACACTGATGCCACGTTTTGGTGTGGCCGCCCCTCACTCTCCCCAATACTAGTCGGCATTGCGCGTCGTGGTAATCAGTTTTCAGGCATACGTAACACGTGACCCAACCATATTAATCGATGGAGATTTACAACCTCATCAACTAATTTACCATCATTTCCTAATACCCTGTGTCTAACCTCACTATTACTTATCCGGTGATCCCAGCAGATACGAGCAATGGTTCTAAGACATTTGTGATCAAATACTAGTAACTTACGAGTATTCTCTACCCTTAATGGCCACGTTTTGTAGTCTTAAAGTGGAACAGAACGAACTGTCGCGCAGTATACTCGTCCTTTAATTGATAGACGGATATCTCGCCTTCGCTATAGGTGACGTAAGTTGGCAAAAGCCAAACGAGCTTTTTGAATCCGTGCAACGACATCGCCAAAGACCGACCCATTATGGCTGATCAAACTTCCAAGATTAGTGATATTTAGACCTAAGAAGTATGAAACGCTAGTTCAAGACTATTAATCATTGACATAACTTAATTATTAAATGGAAGTTTGAATAGTCGGCTTCAAAGCGCGTTGGTTATATTGAAAGCTATTGATATATTACCCTACTCGGTTGCCAAAGTTTATGTTAGCTTTGTTGAGTGCTTAATTTCTACCAAAATGCTAATCTGTTCGCTTAAAGTAAACATTTGTAGGTGTACTCTGGTACTACATAAATGTTAAGTGAAATGGTTTTGACCATAATAACACAGCAACCAATATTCCAAGATCTATACACGAAGTGTATGCAAAGCGAATTTTAAAAAAATTGAGGAGAATAAACAACACAAACCTCTACAACTGGTTCAATTATAATTTGTTTAGCTTTCTCCAAGAAACGTCCACGTTCTTCTTCTAAACGTCGTTCACGATCAAGTCGCATTTGTTCAGCTTGTTGTTGTAGTTCTAATTGACGTTTACGTTGTGCTTCACGTTCTTCCTCCTAAAGTTGAGAAAAAAATGCTATGATAAAGGAATTTTAGACAGAATTTCTAAATAATCTCCCCTTGCTCCCATCCAAACACACATAGAAATGGAAGTTTGTTTGATAAGTAAGTGATTAAACTTAAGACTTACCTTATTTGACAATAAACACAATCGGAGAAAAAACAACTACCGTTTTACCAAACGTATGTTTAAAATAAAATTCACGCAAATACATTAAATCTTTGTTATGTCAAGTATTTTTCACTTTGCATAACTTCAACCTATAGAATGAATACAGATGTGCATATAGGTTGTAACTCCTCCTGGTGCCCCTTTATGGTCACTGACGGCCCTAAGCCCACATACAGGAGGGTTGATCATGGGATTAGTAAAACCGTCCAGTAGAGAGGAAACTTGCCACAAAAAACGCTATTGTATGTAGCTTATGTGTTTCAATACAAACTATTATTTGGTTGATATTGACAACTTTCAAAGTCAAACTAGGGAGAAGCTTACCAGGCATTGTCACAAATGTGTGTATTCAAAACGCCATTCACTGACTGTTGCATTTTCTAAAAATCATTTAGTATGTGATTTCATCAATACTGCTGTCTCAATTATACATAAGCAATGCTAATAATTAGATAGTTGCAGATATTATTAATATTACCAGACAAAACTGATATATTCAACTAATAATCTGTGACTGATCAACGGTTTATCCCCTCGTAGAGGAGCATATGCCGCCCACAAGCATTCTTCACCGAACTCTGTCATGTGTAATCCTTTTTATGTCTGCTTCCCATCCCCGATGCAGTGTGTTCTTTGGCCTTCTTTTTTTCCATTTCCCTTCAGGATTTCAAGTTAGCGCTTGCTTCTTGATGCCGTTTGGTGATTTCCACAATGTATGTCCTATCCACTTCCATCGTCTTCTCCTAATCTCTTCAGATGGAAACTGGTTTTGCTCTCTCGTACAGTAAGTTTTGGTGATGGTATCCGGTCAACGGAAACTAAGTATCTTATAAAGACAACTGTTTGTAAATACTCGTATATTTTTGATGATGGCTATGGTAGTTCTCCAAGTTTCAGTTCCATACAGTAGGGTTATTTCGACGTTTGTAATGAAGATTTTCACTTTGATACTGGTTGACAGTTGTTTTCAGTTCCATGTTGTTCAACTGTAGGAATTCAGCCGTTGCTTTGCCAATCCTCAACTTCACGTCTGCTTTGGATTCTCCATATTCATAGATGGTGCTGCCCAGGTACGTGAAAGACTCCACATCTTCCAGGGCTTCTCCATCAAGTGTGATTGGGTTAGTGTTTTCCGTGTTGTATTTGAGAATCTTGCTTTTTCCTTTGTGTATGTTGTGGCCTACTGATGCAGAGGCTTATGCTGCACTGATGGTCTTCATCTGCATTTGTTGGTGTGTATGGTGTAGAAGAGTCGAATAATCTGCAAAGTCCAAATCGTCTAATCCATTCTGAGATGTCCATTGTATTCCGTACTTCCCCTCAGATGTAGAGGCCTTCATGATCCAGTCAACCACCAGGAGGAGAGTATGCAGCTTTGAAATGCATCTGTCAGCTGTCCTTCATGCATGACTTTACAGTGTAGTCCGTCGTATGAATTCTGTATGATGTTGCTGATATTCTCAGCTCCTCACCACATAATGTCAAAGAAGTTTTCATAGTGTTCTCCTATCAAAACTGTCGAATGCTTTCTCATAGTCAGGGAGGTTGATGTATAGTGACGAGTACCATTCAATTGATTGTTCAACTATAATTCACAGTGTCGCGATTTAGTCTGTGCACGACCGATCCTTACGGAATCCATCCTGTTGATCTCGAAGTTGGGCATCTACTGAGTCTTTCATCCGGTTCAGCAACACTCTGTTGAAAACGTTTCCTGGTACCGATAGCAGTGTGATGTCTGTGTAGTTAGTTGTCACACCTCCTCAGATCTCCTTTCCTTGGTATCTTGATGAGGTGTCCTTCTTTCCAGTCTGTTGGCACTTGTTCCTCCTCCCGAATCTTCCTGAATAGAATGTAGAGCATGTTTGCAGTTACTTCTATATCTGACTCCAGTGCTTCAACCGGTATGTTGTCAGGTCCTACTGCTTCCCCACTATTGAGTCATCTGATAGCCATCTTGATTTCTTCGATCGTTGGTGGAGTGGCATCTATAGGAAGGTATGTGTGTACTGCTACGATGTCCAGTGGGTTCAGTGAAGCTGGCCTACTCAAGAGTTCCTCAAAGTGTTCTACCGACTTATTACTCTGTTCTCCAATCTCAGTGATTGGCTTGCCTTCTTTCTCCCTTACCGTTCTACCTGGTTTACTATATTTTGCTGTTAGTTTCTTCGTTGTATCATAAAGTTGTTTCATGTTCCCGTCCCTTGCAGCTTTTTCCGCAATCGTTGCTAGTCCTTCCATTTATTTCTGCTTGTCGGCTTTAATTCTCTTCTTCACTTCCTTGTTTGCTTCTGCGTACTCTGCTTGTGCCTTAATTTTCTCTGTTCGTGTTCGGCTGTTGTCAATTCCTGTCTTCCTGTTCTTCCTTTCTCGAATCTTGTCCAGTGTTTCCATAGAGATCCATTCCCTTGTGATGGTGCTTCTTGCGTCCCAGAACCTGCTGACACATTGAAGTTAGTGCTTCTTTGATTCTTTTCCAGTTGTCCTCCATAGTAGTTTCTTCTTTTCTGAGTAGATCCTGTAAGGCTTGGAACCTGTTGTTGATAATTACCTTGAATTGGTTGAGTTTGTTAGTATCTCGTAGGGAGGCTGTATTGAACCTTTATAATGCTGTTTTCCCAGCTGTCCATTGCTTCTTAGCTTCAGTTTTATCTTGACCACAACCAAGTAGATGGTGATCTGAAGCTATGCCAGCTCCTCTACTGGTCCTCATGTCTTTCATTTACCTTATGAATGCACTATTGGTGCAAATATGGTCAGTCTGGTTCTCTGTAGTGTGATGTGGTGAGACCCATATAGTTTTGTGTGTGCTTTTTTGAGGGAATATTGTGCCACCTATGATCATTTTGTTGGATGAACATAAATTTGCAAATCTCTCACCATTGTCGTTTCTTTCTCCCAGTCAATCCATGTCATCCTATGATATCCTCATACCCGGTGTTGTCCATTTCGACTTTGGCGTTTAGGTTTCTCATCAGGATGAACAGGTCTTTCCTGGGCACTTTGTTGTGATTGATAACAACTTCTCATAGAACTGATCTTTATCGTCGTCGTCGTTGCTACCGTTGGTGGGTGCATAACATTGAATAACATTCATTGTGATCCCCTCCTTCTTTGTTTTGAAAGATGTTTTGATAATTCTGGATCCGTGAGATTCCCATCCTATAAGTGCATTTCGTGCTTCTCTGGACAACATTAGAGCAACTCCCTGAGTGTGTGGAGCATTTTCCTCTTCGTGATTGGAGTAGAGCAGCGTCTCCTGTATCTAGCCTTTGCTGTCCAGCTTGAGTCCGATCGGTTTCGCTGATTCCAAGTACTGCCAATTTCTATTTCCTCATTCCCGTTGCCGTTTGACTGGTCCTCCCGCTCTTCCACATTGTCCGGACGTTCCATGTACCTATGTTAATTGTTGCTCTGGTTGTTAGAAGAGTCATCGGTCTCGTGACTTCTGGAGAATCTGGGCTTTAATCATAAGACGTCATAATTGTTCCTTCAACTCCCAGGACAGAGTTCAAATGGTTTAATTTGTTTAATCTGGTTGCTGTTTTTTAGCAAGATTTTTTTTTACCAGTAGTCGAAGATTGAAGAAGTACCTAATGAACTTAACCAATTAATTTTTTACTGCAAAGCTGATTTTTCGCGTTAATTGTTAACAAAGTTAATTCAATATGAAATGGTTTGGATTATCCCGTTCATGGTATTTTTGACTGAAATTTGATCGGTCTTGGTTGGCACATGGGTATCCTGTGCGGATTGTCTCGATATACCCCTTATGACAAGTTGATATCGAATAGATGGGATGTGGCTAGCAGTGGAATCCAGGATGCTCGATTCGTCCTGTTTTGGACTTGCCAGCTGGATGTAATTACATCCTCGAGTTATTATTCACTTCGAGACTCGAACTCAATACTGTTTGCCACTGAGTCCAAGTAGCCACTTACTTGTACAACGGGTATGAGATTTAGCCCAATTTGAAATGGTTTTAATTATCTCGGTGTTGACGCTGGGATGTAGGCATATCCAGCTGACAAGTCCCAAAAGGGACGAAACGCGAGTCCCGGATTCCACTGTTAGCCACATTCCATCTATTCTATATTAACAAAATTATTGTTTCAATAGTGTTGTGATGATGTAAAGTGATAAAAATTTGAAATATGTTATACAAAAGAAGAAATAATAATTGAATGTTAACATTATGACATTGAACCAACTTGACGTTTTCGAACAACTCGTTCTTGTTCTTCACGTGATTTAGCTCTATCAAGATGATATTTAGCTTGACTTAGTAGATCTTGACAAATACGAGCTTCATCAGCCGCCATAGCTTGATTTAACACTTCATTCAATTTTGACAAATGATTAAATGTACTGAAATGCAAGAACAATTACGAAATGATATTTATAGTTTTTATTCAAATAACATAGCCATGTTAAAACAAAGTTCCTTTTATTTACTTGAAATCCAGAATAAAGATTTAGATGGAATAACATGAATTAATTGGATTGTGATAGGTTTTCATCAGTTCCTAACAGCTTCATTTGTATAAGTTGTAAGTAACTGGCAAGAACCTCACAAAACGAAGTGAATTCATGTTATTTGCATAAATCATTTTTCTGACTGTCTTGAAAATGTTAAAAACAATTTACAAATGATTTTTTACGGTGTATGTAACTAACTGTGAAGAAAGCAGATCAAGAATCTAATGGCCACGATAGACCGATATGGACACGGTACTTTAAAGATGTGTATGCTGGACTTACGACACCTGTTTTCTTTAATTCTTGCATTACTATGAACGCTGAAAAGTAAAGCTGAAGTTAAGACTAAGTGACCAGTGTTAATAGAAATTTAGAATGTATCTGATTAAAATCTGGTTAGAAATTTAATATCTTCAGACTTCAATATATTCACACATATATACAGAAAGTCTACCAATTTAAACAATATGATTGTTATGTGATTCTTGAATATGTGCGCAGAGAGTTTTAGCTTTAAACAGTGAACTGGTGGGAAAAATATTCACTATTTTAATAAAGGTGATTCATGACATCAAAAAATGTCGAATGTGGTAAAAGTTGATCTGCTTTACACTTCGTACTGAATAGTTTGGGAAAACAAAAAAAAGCACATTCTAGAGCAGAACTACTCGAAAGTCAATACTGTAAATTGGATTATTTTCCTAATTAAACTGTCTATCTGCTTTTATATTATATCCTGTTCTGGGTTATGCATCAACCATTGAATGGATGACTACGCATTCATTTATTTCTTGTCAATAATGTTTCAATTCATTTCGATTTTAATTAGAATCATTTATATTTATATATATTCATGATATAGCATACTATAAGCTGACTTTATCTGCAACGTTTGCAATGTTCAATAAGTTTGTTGTATCCCATACTTTCGGTCACTCGTTTGATGAGTGCTATATTTCACTTTAAACCGTGAACTTTATTATATTTGAATGTTTCTTTGTCAGGGATGTTTAGCTTTACTACAGTATTATGAGTATAGCAAACATTAGACCCTCGAAATAAATTCTGTAGAGGAAATTACAGTGAAATCTAAAGTTGTCATCCACTAAAAAAATATGGAGAAATGGTTCAAAGTGCTAGATACAATATACTTATACTAAATAGGAAACATTAGGCATAATCATACCCTTTAAAACAGTGTGACTGATATCATGAAAAAAGATTATAATGTTAAAAGAAACTGGGTGTTCTACAACAATTTCCACCTACCATCTGGCCATATTTAAATCAGCTATTGCTTCACAAACAGATGAGAAACTACTTGTCTCATCTTGTAGTACAGTAACAGCTAATCTTTTTTGAACAAAAGCCAAATTGAATGTCAATACAGGATCCCACGGTTTAACATGACGAGCCTATCACATTTTAAACAGAATAAATGTTATTTTTACATGACATGAAAATAATGCATTTTTTAGACAGAGATTAGTCATTCCTGTAGCAATAATAAAGATTAGTAACTACACTTGAAAACTGGTTGTATTATTTACCATGGTTTTTAATTTACGTTTAACGTCGTCGAAATCCTTCACGTTACGAGTTCTTTATATATTGGGGTCGAACACGCTTTTCAGTTGTTGGTGTCTCGGCTTTTTTAATTTGCTATTTCATTGTTATATTGCTATTATATTTATATGTTAATTTGACAATAACTGAAGTGTCAAGATTTGAATTAGCTTGATGGACAAGTATGGGAGAGGTGAAAATTCGACTATTTCCATTGTCCAAAGAAAGGGGTTGAACAACTACTAGAGAAGCAAATTAAAGTAGTAAAAAATGATAATAAACTACAATATTATAACAAATTATTCCGAGTTGTTCCTGATCTTTGTACTATGCCTTCTATTTTCGGTATTACTAACAGTATCGATGATTTCAACTATGATCCGGATGTCACATTGTATGACTTTGATAGTTAATATCAATTAAGATTAGTTTGAGTGTTGGTAGAGGCGGTTGTCACTCACTGAGTATTCCATTGTGAGATATCTAATCTTGAAGGAACTAAAAAGGAAATTGAGTTAGGACAGTCTTGACAACCTTGGTATCGTGACCATAGAACCCAAAGAATAAATGACTGATGATGGCCATCCACAGCTTTTTGTGAGTAGTCCGTGACATGTTGGCTTCGCACTTTAAAGGCCTGACCATTGAAGACGGAAATTAGTGTGGTATTTTTAGGACCGAAATTTATCAACCTCTTTCTGTTGTGGGAAGGTAGTATCACTACAGATGCTAGTTATCCGAAGGAAGCATCTCACCATGGACACCACCTATCACAACCTATACAACACGCCCTCCACACCAAGGTATGACAGTTATGTTCGGAGTCATTCAGTACGATATGCGAAAGTTTCATCAGTTGTTCTATAAACAAAGTTAAACAACCATTACGCAACCATACATTTGATAAACAGTTCGATAACAACTCCTCAGTAATATGCACTGCTGCTATCTTAGGTTAAAAATAACAAACAATGTAAACAATCTAAGCTGTCAAATCTTATTTATAGTTTAATTTCCCATAAACTAAGCTAAGTCTCTCAAACTAGAAAGTCTGACTAACACTTAATGAAATTGCAAGCGAGCATATATCAAGTGAAACTTGTGAGTCAATTACTTATATTAGTAAAGCTTTTAAAGAAATAATAGAAAGTTATGTCATATCATTATGAAAAAAAGACAAATGTTTGCAGACAACAGATAGAATCATAGTTTTGCAGTAGTAAAACAAGAACAAAAAAAAGAAAACAGATAAAGTGAATATGGTTAACAATTATAGTTACCTTTAATAGCATAGTTTTACATTCTTTCAATTGACCGGCTTTAAAATGTGCTCTAGCCAAATATTGTAACAATTCTGTATTATTCTGTCGAGAGAATTTCTTAATGCAATTTTCATACTACGTTTAAAAAACAAACAACGAAATAAAAATATGGATAGAATAACAAGCGTTTAAACAGAAACAGCCATTAAACTATAAATATTCATTATATGAATATGACAATAATGATAACAAGAAAAAAAATAGCAAAACAAAATGCCAATTTTATAAACTACACACCATTTGAATTGCAGCAGTGTATTGTTTTTGTTCAACATAAATATGTGCAATATTAATCCAAACATCTGGGAAATCAGCTGTTGCCTCACGAACTTGTGCAAATACATCTCTAGCTTCATTAACAAATCCTTTATGTGCTAATACACAACCAATACCATGTGCAGCCCATATATTTCTAGGATCAGCGCATAGAACAGCTTTATAGAAAGATAATGCACGATCCTAAATTAATTGGAAAAAATAAAAATCTTTAAAAAAATCATTATAGTAGGTAACAAGAAAACAGTGCAAGGTGAACTATTAAGGTTAAAATGAGCTACTGGATAAATCTGTCTGTTTTCTTGTTTATTGCAAACTGTGGTATTTATTAGCCTACAGTTTTTCTAGTAATGCAAATTTAATCGAAGAATGTTATCTTTTCGATATCATTCATTATTTCTATTGGTTCGTTTACCATCTTCCTTTATTTACTTTCATTAAAGAGTTTTAAATTGTATTCATCCATTCCTTACAAGCAGTTTTTAAAGCGTAGCATTATGGATTACTGAGTGTATAGGAGGGGTAGATGGAACACTACATGCAGTCATACGGAACGTAGAACCTGGCAAATAGATTGTAACATCATATCAACACAGCAAGGTGCCAAAGTAGTGGTAAGTATTAATATTAATGAAAGCTGAAAAGATTAGACTCAGAAAATTTGAACAGATGGGACAGATAGACTTTCAAAGTAATCAAAGAATCCAGGCTTTATGGGAAGACAGAGAGTAAATGCAGCCGCGCCATTAAAAAAGATTGTGTCATATCATCCAATGGTAACGATAATCACGCGAACATCAACCTGGTAGTCTGAACCTATCTACATGGCTTAATCTAGAGGTCACTCACTTCATAGATTGATTCTATGTTTTCATTTAATCGGCCCTAGAGTAATTCAAACTAACCCTTGCACCAGGTACGCATCGCCCGATAAGGGCACTACACTGTAGGATATATTTGTCTGTCATATCAATTGCATACAATTGATAAGTCCACAATTATGGGTAAAAAGTAGTCATTTTCAAAGCTATGTAGGAAATATTTAAACTAACGTACTATTGTGTTTCCACTGCGAACGAATTTAAGTAAAGGTAGAACATTGGCTTACAACAATATAGAATGAAACGTGTTTCTGAATATGTCAACAGCATGTACACTAGGACGTGTCCTGTGATATATGTACTAAATTGCATTGTCTTAATGATATCTGAAATTGCGAACCGACCTAATTTAGATAACCATTGAAAACCAGAGAACCCTGGATAGTTGCTTCGTTCTAGTACGAGACTGTTCAGCAGTTCATGTCTACAAACCCACTGCGGATCGAACCTAGGGTCTTCAGGTTTCTGTGGCCATAGCTGGCATCCAAGGACATATATTTCTAACACCAATCGGTTGGCGAGATTGCACAAAGATTACTCATTCTTTTTCGCAAGTAACTACCTTGCATCCGATGCAAATGAAATCTACTAGTCACGGATTCTCAATAGGATTCAGGAAATTAGTCACTGGTAAGCACATGATGAAAAGTTTGTCAAGGTAATATATATATATATATATATATATATATGCTTTATTTCTTAGTTGGGGACCGTGAATTTTGTTCTTCAATGTTATTTAACAAGTCAACAAAAGTGGACGGGCAAAAAACAATTATTATTATATGTTCGCGCGCGAAGCCAAAGGCCCTAGGGTTCGGTTCTCGCGTGTGGAGTTGTGAATACACCCTGGCGAGAAGTCCCGTGGTGGGACGGAACGACCGTCCAATGCTCCCAGGTTCTCAATAGTGTCTTAACATTGATAGTTTCATGAGTCCAATGAAGCTACTATTAATTTGAATATATAACACCCATCATTATTATTATTACTATTACTATTATTGGACATTGTTGCTTTGTTACAAGTCATAAACAATCTTAGAAAATTAGTATGAGAGTTCTATTGAAGAGGTGGGTTGTGCCTAGCAGTGGAATCTATGATGAGCGTTTCATCCTATTTAGCAGTTGACGACTGAATGTAATTACATATCAGTGTTTATATTCACATTAAGACTCGAACCCAGTAGAATTCGTTTCAAAAAGCAACGCGTTATCCACTAAGCTACTGACTGAGTTCAGATAGTAACAAACTTATTTAACAGGTGGCATGTATATCATTATTAGTGAGGATTTGAATTATTAGGGTCAGAGGTTTGTGGAGACTTTTTAATTTGACAATAAGTTATGTCACAACTGTGCAAATATTGCAATTCACCTACCTGTTTTATATTTTATCGAATTGAATAATTATGAATGATAACTGTATGTAATCACGTGTTATCTTATGTAAGGATTACAAACCATTGTGAATCTAAATACTGTAAAACTCAAACGGAAACATCACAGTTCTGTGTACATTTCTCTCTTTATCTATCCTTTGACAAAACGACAAACAAATATTTTGGGATTCAAGTACCGTACACATAATTGAAAGAGATTGTGAGTGTAGTAGCCGAACTGGTCAGAAAATTTAGTGATTGAATACAGATGGCAAATTCGAACTATTAAAAACGCCTACAAAATATGTTTTGAAAAATTACAATGCCAATGAATGTTGAAGAAATATTTGGTGTAATGTGGCACAATTGGTGCCGAAGATTCTTTACCCTGGCAAAACTTTTAGTATTGAATAAATCTAACATTACCATTATTAACTACAGAAAACTAGGGGAAAGAACGAGGTGTTTTGCCCTAATACATGACTCTTCAGAGTTGTGCACTCACCTACAACCTAAAAAATGAGGTTGGAAATATGAATCATTGGACGCCACTGATTCAGTGGTCCAAGGATAACGCACTGGCTGTGAAGCTTGAAGATCTTGTTTTCATTCTCTTGTAGGCATAGAGCTGAACAGTTCCATATTATGACAAAGCAGTTGTTCCCTAGTGCTTCCCTGCTAAGTTTTCAATGAATATCAACATAATATCAATCAGTTTATAATCAAATTTTAGAATAATTGAAATCTTCACAATGACAAAACAACAAGAGGAAGAAAGAAACACACAAGAAAATGATGAAACTCTACCTGATGCCTTTTACGTTTATCTTTATCTTTGATAGGATGATGTAGGGTAGTTAACCAAATATTCCCTAAACATATACGTGCAAATGCATCTGCTCTATATGCTGGTTGTCTGATAATTCGATCAAATTTCTTCTGGGCTTGTTCAACTTCATTTTTACCTAAGTGTAATAATCCAATCAATGTCCAAGCGTCTGGATTATCCTATATGAAATGTGTGTAAAGCAGATTATTAAAAAATGAAAAGGATAAAACAACTGGTTACAGACAAGTTAAATGGGAAAACAAATGCTACTAAAGGTAAAAAATCAAGAGCCAAAAGACTTACACAACTTAATTATGAGACATAACAATCAATCGAAGTCATTAAGTTCGCTTATCTTTGGAATCCGATAAAATCAGTAAACAGAGTCACGATAAAGTATCTAAATGTATTGACTAGTTATGTAAATATAATAAAATGAACAGGCAGGATTAATTTTTGGTCTATTTAGTATGAGCTTAGAGCAGTAGAATCCAGGGCGAGTATTCCTTCTTAATTGGGACTCATCATTCGAATAACTCTACACCTTATTATTCATTTTTAGATTGAAATATGAATCTTGTATTTTTTTATTTCAAAAGATATTACAATACTATTAATACTCTATTCATTAATTTTATCTAAACACATATACATTGGTACAAGGAGGCACCAAATATATATGTACCACACAAACCATTAGATTTGTGTATGGGCTCGGATAGTGCACAGGTGCCCAAACCGAGGTAGGTATTTTCCCTAGGGATCCACTCCCTGAACCTTTGACCTAGAGGTCTAATCCACAAACCAGTAGAGCAACGTAAGAAGATGCATTCCTATGGTAGACAGTGACCAACAATAGGCTCACACCTTATGTCCCCTCAGGATCCTTGAGCCCTAGTGCACCATTGGTTTGAAAACAGGGTTTCCCAACCCCTGTAGGTGGATCCTTCGTATTCACCAACCAGGTTAAAGTGCCAGACGTTCGCTTTTCTTCCTCTCAATTTCGTAAGCAACACCCTCGCCGCGAGAAGGCAGTGAATAGGACTTCCCCGGCAGTAGCTGTTACGCGTGGCCATATGAGAGGATTTCGGGAGAGAGAGCTGACTCTCCTCACCCTCAGTCGTACCAGGGCATTCGGGAGCTCTAGGGAAGAAATAGTAGCTTGAAGGCAGAAATATGTCAGCCGAGTAATTCATAAAGAAATGCATAGCAAGTATATCTTCAAAGTTGCATACTGATGAATCAATAACGTTGAGCGTTAGCTGTGATTCCATGTCAACATGTCTTTTACTGGTAATGATTCCAAACATTGAATAACTTGAAAGTCACTAAGATCTATAATAAAAAGTAATGATATATTTGTAATGTCCCAATGAGTGGAAAGTTGAGTGTCTGATGTTTCGTGGCTTAGTGTAAGTCACTTCAGAAAATACATGAATTGAATTCACAAAAGTTCAAATAGTCACCTATATCAAGTCCATCTGTGAACACAGAAGTATACCTCTATTATTAACTATTGAAAATGAGCCTTTTAAGTGTGATTCCCTGAATAAAATATATGGTATATTCAGACAACGAAGGTGAGAAATGATTGTCATTTTCGTTTGGTAATAGCCGTTTCAATGATCTTGGATAAACTCTGTAATGATTAGGCATATATGAAGCGTATTGAATGATCAGACTTACTGATAGAACAACTTTTGATCTCAGTCGACTTTAATGTTCAATAGATCTGAGTCATTCACACAGGGTTTTTAATTACCAAATCAGTTAGTTGTGAGTTGTAATTATCCGATATCTATCCGAATTATGACAAAACAACTCATTTCGATTTATTTTGTGAGTTTCGTTTATTAAACAAGCAGGCTCTCAGTCCAATAGGAAATAAAAATAGCTTTAATGAAAATTAACTAAGAGTCTATGCAATAAATGAAAGCATCTCAGAATGAATTAACACTGAATAATTCTGAAAAGATACTAACACTAAGCAATAGTCAAAGTTATTCACATCTAACAAACAACACTTTCGCTTTAGCACCTGCATACTCTCTAAAGGTGAAATTAAATGAAACAATGACTTACTTGATCTACATCTAAAGCTTCTTTGAACCAAATTGAAGCATCACGAATCTGTCCTCGATCACGTGCAATACAACCCAAACGGAGGTAACCTGGTTATTGATTACATGTTTGTTTAAGGGGAGAAAGTAGAATTTTATTCTATATTTGTTTATTATTCATTACTATGATTTTAAATAATAATTACAATATCCACAATCAATCCTAATTCACATTGAATTAAGTAAAAATAAAATTAGTCCGTCATAAATAACGCAACACCTAGCTCTAGTCTTCAGTCATGAACAATGTAGAATATGACACATAGATGAATCGGTTCAAGTTGCCACAGCACAGTAAGATGAAATTATCAAGACAAACCCTAGTACAGTTGAAGTAGCAATATTATCAGTATCATTGGTTTTAAGAAAGATTAGTCATAGACAATGTAATTTAAGAAGAAAGGATTCATGGTGAAAAAGTATAAGATAATTTAAAAACTAAAGAGATAAAGACAAAATGTGAATGCGTCTGCGCCATTGTGACTGATTCTAAGGTATGTCAGCCACCAATTTTTAACCATTGGTTACGATAATTAAGAGGACTCTAACCTGGCACGAAATGTGTAACTGTCCGAGTTATCATACACACCATAGATGCTGTCTTGAATTTGTTATGAAATAGCGAGACTGATTACAAGTGAAAATTTATAAGTTATTTGATTGGAGTTCAGTTGTCATAGTAAATCTGATCAATATGATGCCAGTAGTGGGATCCAGGATGTGTGTTTTATCTTAGTTGGGACTTTTAAGCTGGATTTACCTCCATCTGTGTTGATACTCGCACAGAGACCCAAACTTAGTGCTGTCCGCTTCAAACACCAAGGTGCTATCCACTGAGCTAAGGATGCACGTACGAAAATAGAGAGTGGTCAATCGCAGTCTTGAATTTCAAAACATGAGATTAGGAAAATCTTCCAATGAATTAAACGTTGGTTGGTGACTAATATCATATTTCAACTATGATAAATACTAAATCTCCACAAAACCCCTTCTATAATATCATATTTGTCTAGTCCTCCAGTATCGATCGAATTCTATAGGACAAGCCACATTGTATATATTTTAATCCTACAGGTCAGCCACAGCCTAAATAGCTCATTGGTAACTTCTCAGACTGAGAAGCTAGGTAACGCGGGTTCAAGTCCCACAGGGGACACCAGTTCCCCAAAGACTGAAGGCATGCTCTGCTGATGAGTGCCAAATAGCATGAAACCAACATCCAGGGTTTTCTCCAGACTATCTCTAACCATGTAATTGCAAACCCCTGACAATAACAGACTGAATTGCTAAACAGAAGGAGCCTAACTCTGAATAGAACGTCATAGTGCATAACACTACTTCTTGAGAAGTGACCAACTTACTAATTCTAGTGTTTCGCAAGGGATTAATTAAAAATGAGGTTGTTTTTGTCATAAATTTATACTGTTAGGTGGATAATCGCTGAAAACCAAATAGTAATAGTAGTGGTGGTGGGACAATCTCGAAATACATTTTCTAAAGAAATAGTTTGAGGTCTTAATCACCATCCAAATTAAACGATATACACCGATGAAACTGTATGATTGTATCATACACTTAAATAAAGTTTAAAAAATACCATATTAATATGAATCCAGCTTTGATACTTTGAGTATGATTGTAAACTACAGAGGTAGGTGTAAACCATGACGGAACATTTGTCTAATGATCAGTATCTTTCCGTGATTTTCCCATTGATACTACTATTTTCCTTCTTATACAGAAAACTATTTTCAATATTTAGTGGTACAAATCAATATCTGGATAGTTGTATTGTAAACTGTGTGAAACGTTTATTGCTTAAAAGCTGGTGATACACAAACATGTGTTTGCCCAGATTACAGTAGATGAATTACTTCGTTAACGCTTTGATGATACAATTGATCTCATTAGATGATGATAAAATGGAAGTCATAATAATTTTGCAACTAATACAATCAACAGATCCCACAATATTCGACTGAATATATACTGAGGAAGAACAGCCGATTATTGATGCACAAAAATTATTCAACCAAGATGGTATGATTAACATTGCTTACGGGAAATAAATAAACTGCTAGTCCAAAATGAAGATCACAAAGTTACCCAATTAATTACTTCTACAAATTATTTAAAAAAGGAGAACTGGTTCCGATAAGAGGATAGTTGCACGAGTTCAAGATATTTGGTCCCCAGATGTCGGGGGTGGAGGTTCAGCTCTTCCACTCGAAGTGCTCTCATAAGGCTACATGTATATAGCTACTGCTATGGAAGTCCTATCCACTGCAGGAGTGTTGTTTACGAGATTGAGAGGATGAAAAGCGAATGTCCGGTGCTTTAACCGGGTTGATGGGTACTAAAAATCTACCTACAGGAGTTAGAAAACCCTGACCAATGGTGTATGAACGTTTGTTGGTCACCGACTACTACGAGACTGCATCTCCTAACATTGCTCTATTGCATTAAGGATTAGATTTCTAGGTCAAAGGATCGGGGAATGGCCCCCTGAAAAAACCATTTGCCTCAGTGTAGGCACTCGAACAGCCCATACACAAATTTAATGATAACTAATTTGTGTGGCGCACATATTTTTTGGTGCCCCTTTGTACCCATGTTTATATGTTGAGATAAATGAAATAAAATAACACTCCACTCAGCTCTCTCTTCAACAGCTTTATACAAAATCAAAAAGGTAAAAAAAATTTGTCACATTAAAAACTTACATTCAATATAACTTGGATGTCGTAGTAGAATACTCTTATAAATTTCTTCAGCTAAATCTGATCTACCTTGAGCTTCATGAAGTCTTGCTTGATTATAACGAACTGTAATACTTAATCCATGATAGTAGTCATCGTTAGTTAATCCAGAACTATCTCCACCACATTCATTCTCTTCATTTCTTTGCTCTTCAAGAATACGGTCATATGAACGCGTGAAAAATTCCTACGTGAAAATGTAGAATTATGCATAATTATGTATGGGTCAGTCAAAGAATTAGTTAAAACAGTGTACGAGTTAGCAAAAACACGTATAGGCTCAAATTTCCAAACGATATCACCGAAACGAGAGATAATCGACAAGGTCTATAAGCAAAGGAGTTGAACAAATAGTAGAAATTGTGATGGTCAAAAAGACCTAAGCTGGAGAAAATGATTTGAAAAAAGGGATGAATTCATGGAGTAAATTGAAATAATATTGAAACTCAATATCTAGGTGTAGGAAAGAGGGTGACCAGACAGTCGATCAGTCGGTCATACACAATGTAGAACGAAGTACATATATGCGTCATTTGAAGCTTCCACACCATATCAGCAGAGAGATATGAAATTATCAAAACAAATCTCAGAGTAGTAGAGCAGTTAGTGGAAAGAATAACATGATCTGACAATAAATTCATGAAAGAAAAAGATGTAAAATGATTTTAAAACTCAGACTTTAAGAGGAGACAAATGTACTTGCACCTCTGTAAAAGATTCTAAGCCATTTTACCAGAGTCATTGACTATTGATTACGATAATCGTACGGACCGCAACCTGGTAGTGTGAACCTACCTACATAGCTCAGTCCAACAGTCAATAACTTCATAGACTGATGTCACATCTCGATTTAAAAGCCTCTAGCTTAATTCCAACCTATTCCTATATCAGCCAACGTCTTGAGCTGTGGGGCTTTCTTACAGTCGGATACAAAACCAAAGGCGTAAAATAGAATGAATTTATGAAAATAACCCCGTAGTAAGCGGTCATTGACGTTACTTACCGTCTGCAGCCATTTGAATTTCAAGTATGAAGTATACTACAACCACGAAGTCAACACCATTCAACATGGATTAAAATAGCAGTCACTGACATTATGGGTTAGTACCATGTTTTGATTAGCCCACTGCTCAAGCTTTGGTTCAACCTAATCTTATGTTAGTGTTATGATCTGAGGTTCCAACTCCACTTCTATGTACACATACTAAACGCTTGGTCTAACTGTTATTCAAGTGAAAATATTGGGAATAATTAGATAGGCCAAGCTGAATGAAGACTGATCTTTTCTGTTAAATAGTTATCAACAATAACACACTAGTCCAGACATATTAATCACTCAACTCTTTCCGATGGTCCATCACAGGGGGTAAATGTAGGCATAAGTTACTGCTATTAATCATGTAAAACTACTTTACACTTTGATAGTGTTGAGTGTCTTTTATACCTCCCGGTCCTAATTAAGTGACTGGGTGACCTGTATATCACCTTACAGTAAATGGTATCATATAAATAGAAAAATATATAAATCTTTTTCTGTAACATACACACACTACCATCCATCACTTCATTTGGAGCTGTTTGTAATATTCCATAAATGATGAAATTGGGAAATAATGTTAAAATTAGACACGTTTGCTCAACTTCACTTCCTGGTTTAAGGAAGAATAGAGATGGGTGTGTTCAGATTCCTTCACTTTGTTTGGTGTGTGTTTTTGTGCAGAGTTTTCAACATCGCACTTTTACAGATAATTAAATAACAATGACAACAATCAGTTTTCACAAAAATAATAGTAATAAATACTTACAGAAGATTTATCATATTCGCCTTTTGTAAAATGAAGTGCAGCAATATTGTTTAAAATTTCTGGTGCAATTTCCAGCTGAATATTTTCTAAAATTGTTAGTGCTTTAGAATAAGCATCTAAAGCTCCATTAATATCGTTATCTAGTAACTGGGCATATTCAATCCATGCTTCAACATCTTCCGGTTGACTTTCAGTTACCTAATTGTGTAAACCAAAAACAACTTTCACTGAAATTATGAACCAATCTAAGTAAGACCACCACTGAAAACCTGAAAACATTGGATGACCGTTTCGGTCTACTGTGGGACTACTCAACAGTGTGAATCCACGATTCCACACGCGGGAATCGAACTCAGGGCCTTCGGTCACATGCGCGGATGCTTAACCTTAAGACCACTGAGCTGGCATCTAACGCGGTGAAGGAGAATACGATAAACTTATCACATAAACGATTATCAATAATCACGAAACTAGTCATATATAGGACTTTTTCCCTGAAATCGACAGAAGAAAAGAACCAAAAAACAGTAAGTTTTTTCACAGTAAATAAATTTATATTGGATTGATTTTTTGAGCAAAAACTATATATGTGTTGATCTAACTGTAACTGAATCATTCTTGAACAATTTAAATCTGTTTTTTCAGTAACTTATTTTTTTTTAGAAAAATGAGAAAAGTAATAAACACTTTCCCATCTTTGGATGTTTTGCTTATTTACATTAATTCTGTACATCAGTTTAAACAAATAATAAAGGAATTCAATTTACCTTTCTTATTATGAAATAATTTCATTCTTTTCAAATTTTGTATACACTAATTACAGTGTATACTAAAAGACAAATTATAAATGGATCTAACATTTTTGTCATAAGAAAAATATTTTATATATATGACATCTTGAGATGAAGTGAATCCTCTCATTAAGGACTTTTACATGGAGAGAGATTCAACAACTAAATGATTTGAGAAGTATTCTAGATATAACTCAGTGTTAAGTTCACCAATGATTCCACTATAAATTCAATATATCTTTTAATCGAATAGCAACATCTGCTATCACAAATACTACAAAATTCACTTTTAAATCCGTATTTTATTATGATTATTTCCATTTGTCTATATGTGATCAATTTTCTATTATTTTTAGTTTAATTTTTTTTTCTTTTTATATTTCTATAATTGTACAGTTTTTGTAAATGAACTTGTTGTATAGAATTCCTTTGTTGAATCAATCATTTTATGATTGAATTAGTAACATTTAATTATATTCATATAATTGTTCTATTATTCATTTCTAATAATGTTATAACTATTTAATATATGCTCCTTATTATGACCCAGCTATTCCTATTGCTTAGTATTCTTGGACACCAATACGCTCGACAAGTCCCCAAATCAGAACACGGTTGAACAGGGAAGAAATTATATTCCGAATAACAAGGATAGATGGAAGTAAGAAGCGCAATAAAAAAATACGTTAGCATATTTATAGATTTTACATGAGAAGATTCTAGAGTCTTCTCCAAGCATCGACTAGAGCTGATTGGGTAAGAATTAGCCAATCAGTGTGCAGCAACACAATAGTGAATGAAACATGCTTTAATACAACCTATGTCCCGCTAACAAATAATATTTAACCTATTGTATCTTATCTCTGTTTTAAATAACAATAAATGAGTTACATTAATTTAAATTTTAATCATACAATGATTCATATACGATTCAATATTTTGTTTAAACATAACATTTGTTAATGTAAAGTTTTAAATAATATCACAGTATATAATATAAAGTGTAAAGTAAATTATATATCGAGAGTACCTGCTTCAGTTTGGGCACCTGGGCAGTATCACAGCCCTCACACAAATCAAATGAGATTTGTGCGGCGCATATACATCTGGTGCCCCTTTGTACCAATATTTATGTGTTTAAATAAATAATAAATAAAATATCAAGAGTCATTTTTAAAAAATGGTCTTTTAAAAATTATTACATATTTATAATAATGTACATGTACAGTGAAATAAGTTTATTGGATTAGACTAGGAAAAGAGAGTAAGATTAAACAATTCTATTATCAAACACAGTTGAAAATAAACAACCATATTACTATAATCTTACTTGTTTAAATAATTGTTTTGATTGTGTACGTTTATCTGGCTTGTTAGATTGAGCATATAAACTACCTAGTATTTTCAAAGTTTCATAATTATTTGGATTATCTTTTAATACACGTTCGAATGACATAGCAGCCTAATTGAAAAGTCAGGAAATAATTACAGAGTTTTCAATAGTGCATATACATGTAAATAGTACGATTGGAAATAATGAATATGAAAATTTAGTAAAAATGAAGTTGAGAACCAAAAATTATCAGTTATCATCAAAGTAAAACCTATCAGAGATGTGGGTCGGTTCAAGCTGCTAGAACACATTAGCTTGACAAGATGAGATGCAAGAGAACGAAATAATGTTGTAGCAATGATAATGAGAACAACTGAATATTAGTAATAGATTTTAATCAAAAATGAATGGTGGTTATCACCGGAATCCAAGGAGAACGTTTTGTCCTATCTAGGACTCGTTAGCTGGATGTAACTGCACCTGAGTGTTGATGTTCACACAGAGACTTGAACCCAGTACCTTTTGCTTGAAATCCTCAATGCGTTATCCACTTAATTAATTAAGCCAGATAATCAATGGCTTGTTCAACAAAGTGAATTTTAATCTACTTTTAAAGGTTTTTTGTATATTCTCATTGTTGATATTAAGGACTATAGCTGACTAGTCGATTTTGGCATATGTGGATCCTGTGTAAAATGTCTCGATATTATCCCTAACATCGATAACATAAACATTCACATAACTCTTGCGAATGAAAACGGAATACGATTCTAAAGGACAATAGAAAAGTATGATATGAAGGAATACTGGAATTCAAGATCGAGAAGACAAAAATCAAAAATCGATTAATTTGTGTCATGTGTCAAGTCACCAATCAGAATCCTGATTTGATCTATTTCACGTCTACTGCTTGCTAGAGGGCCTAGCATCCCTAAACTGACCAATTGCACGTGACATCAACACCACTGACCTGTGGCCGACGCAGCTAGGTCCCTATTTATCTGTTATTCCCATTCCCTCCTCTATCTTCTTCTTGGAGTCCAAAAGTAGCAACCAGCCTCCATTGTACACATAATTCAAACAGACTTTGTTTATAAACAGATACACCAGACCATATCACATCTTAAAATGAAAAATTACAATTATATATGAATAAGCCAAAGGTAGCTATAAGTAGGAGAGGCTTTGAGTAAAGGACTGTTCACAAATTAGGAACAGTGAATGGTGTAACTATACTTAATAGGTTAACCGAAGCTTACGATAGACGGAATACATAGACATGGTAATCTAGTTACTTAATAGCTATACAACAAAATTATAGTTAATTATAAATCGTAAAATCAGTTCCAACTTCTACAATATTTTTCCCGTTACAACAGTATTACCTATGTAAATGACTACAAGCATTTCCTGAGTTTTTTTTGGAATGTCATCAAAAATGTGAGTTTAAGTTGTAGAGAACTTCTATTAGTCAATCTAAGTATTTAAAACGATGGGTTTAAATAGTTGTTAGAAACGATAAGCAAATAACTTAAATTAACACTTACATGTTCTAAGTCATTACGATGTAAATACATTTGACCAAGACCATAAAATGGTAAAATAAATGTTGAAGAAGCAAGTTGTGTGGCCAAATAATAATACTGAAATGCATTATCATAATTTTCTTGTATATGAAATGCTCTAGCCATTTGATAACAACTTTCAGCACGTATAGATTCCGTTTCAGTATTATAAAATGCATGTAAAGCTAATCGATGAACTTTAGCATATTCTTTTTTATAAAAAAAGTGATCAGCTAGGTGATTTAACACCATAGGATTTGTGGAATCAAGATTATAAGCGCGTGATAATTTCTGAACGCCTTGTTTAATTGACTCCTGATATGAGAATAATAATAATAATAGTAATAATAATAATAATGATGATAATAATGACATTAATAATAATAATAACGGTAATAATTGCGAATAAATACACAAATTGTACATGCTCACTTACCACTTCGACTTACAAGTTAAAGATATTAATTGTTTAAAAAACCCCATCATATTAAAGCACTGGTATATGAACAAAGAATATTGTTTTCAATAAGTCATCTTAGGATTCTACGATTATATATCCAAATTAATAATTTAAAAAATTCACATGCTATAACCTTAAACGATATACTTTGCCTTAAACCTGGTCACCTTTTTGGATTATCAATTTGGATATATTTAATTGTAGAATCTGAAGAGTATCTATTGAAAAGAATATTCTTCGTTCATATATTCGTGTTTAATATTAACTCTGCTGATCCTCCTAATGAAGAGAGGTGAGTAAACTATAGCCCAAGAGATCATTTAAAAATATGTATAAAAGCGGTCAGAGGTGAGATAAATTGAAATCATTCTAAAGGAAATGTGATACTTTAATTCGAAAATATTTCACATTAAATAGTCCAAGTTTATTTGCATTGGTTAAATTATACTCTATTTTAGTATATTTATAAGGTAACTGTTCTTGTAAACTGTAACTTATGTTACATTTCACTGTACTGTAATTTATAACCTACTAAAGTCTTTGCCGATCTATTAGCAAATGAATCAAAATAAATCTAAAATATCTACAAGACGCGACCTTAGTTACTTAGTCAATTATTAATTACAACTGAGTGATTAACTCAGTTACATCAAAATATCACATGACCACAAAATAAAATTAATATTATTTGTAGTTATCCATGTTTTGATATTGAAGTTAGTCATATAGGAAGTGAAATTTGATAAACAGATTTTCCCCACTTACTTATATGTTACGTAACATCTGGTTGAGCCCCCAAGTGCCCTGGTACTGCCGAGAGTGGGGATAGTCCGCCCTCCCTCTCGAAATGCTCTCACATGGCCACGCGTATATAGCCTCTGCCAGGGACGTCCGGGTTGGTGGACACGGAGGGTCCACCTAGGGGATTTGGAAAACCCTGATTTCAAACCAATGGTGTACATGGGCTCCAGTATCCTAAGGGAACAAATGGCGTATGAATCAATCGTTGGTCACCAGCTACCATGGGACTCCATCTCTTCACGATGCTCCACTGCATTGTGGATCAGACCTTTAGGTCAAAGGCTCGGGGTAAGGTCCCCTAAGAAAACCACCTGCTTCAGTTTTGGAACCTGGGCAGTATCACAGCCCTCACACAAATCAAATGATATTTGTGCGGCGCATATGTATCTGGTGCCCCTTTGTACCAATAAATAAATAAATAATAACATCTGGTTGAAAGGAATGTTTTGACGAATATTTTCTTTGAATAGAAAATTTAATTTGAATTAAAATTAGTCATTAGGATTAAACGAGTAGTCGAAAACACTAACGTAGAACGCTTAATGACGATAGGGTCGTTAATAGAAGGTCGTTATCAGTATCTTAGTTAGAAACACTTTGGTTGTTTGTATGTGCAGCCAATCTGACGTAGTTCATGAGGAGTACACGAAGTCCTTTAATTTAAAAAAGCTTACATTGCCAGATCAGCCCCCACAAGTTATGCATCAAACAACCTCACGAGAACCGATGTTTTTAGTTGTAGCAAACGAAGCCTTCATGTGTACGGATCGTTATCCAACCAAATTGTGAGACAAGTCCTCAATTTAAAGAGGGTGAGGAAGAGGCAAAATGAAGTATCTCTCAGTTCATATCAATGAGGTGAGTGCAATTGGAAGAGATAAAAACATTATTTGAAATAAAATTGAAGAACACATGAAGAAGCAAAAGCATCACCTCACCAATGTTATCACAGAAGGATTCCACACCATTTCGTGGAGGTGGTAGCACGATGATCTGAAATTAGATCTAATAGACTGTCCTTAATTGCTTGGAGAATGAGTGACCTACAATCTAACTCCTTCTAATCACCTATGACCATTTTATCATGTTTATCTTGTGTCCATATTCTGTAAATAAGCATGTTATTTTATTACATGAAAAAAATATTCATTTGACTAGTGGTCTTGTCTTTGATTCCTAATCATTAGACTGCTCAAGTCAAAAATATGATCTTGTGAGTAGCCACTACTCACTCAAACCACATCACAGCGTTCATATATCGACTAACATTCTACTTATCATTTATAATAATCTAAATTTCGCCTCACGTGCAAAATACACATAATAGATTCGTCCTTCTACGACTAATTGCCTCAATTAATTGTAAAGCATTTTTAATAGCCCACATTTTTCAAAGTATGTGTCCAGAAAGAGAATGAAACCTTCACACGATCATATCATCCCAGTTAGAAGAACACAATACCTTGAAAATTCCTAAGATAACTGTGTAAAGTACAAAACTGTGCTTAAATATGGATTAATGGATAGATTTGACCGCTTATTAAACACTGTTGTGTAGCTCATGGAATAAAATTTATTGTAAAACAAGTTTGTTGTATGTGTGGTATATTAAAGTTACACAACAAATCGAAGATGAAGTCGCCCTTAGGATTTTTATAGTACTAACATAAAAGCATTCAATTCTAATACGTTTTTTATCAGTAATGACGAATAATAGTGCGCTATAATTAAAACAAGGATTAACAAATTTTAGTCAATACGTAGTCAATAAGTAATCAGCCACTCATATAACCAACTCAAACTGTTATACTAGTGTAGATCAGTCCCCCTGGTACAAAATTCGTGCACTAGGCTTTGAGCTACAATATTTTTGTATTAAGACAATGGGAAGACTACGCAAGTGTTTAATAAACCGAAGGTGGAGTTAAGTTCAAATCTGTAATTCAATGGTCAGAAGTTGAGATGTTTTAACCAATAAACCACTAAGTAAATGATGGGACACACTTTATCAAAACTTGTTCTAACCATTTATAATTCAACTACTCAATAAAATGAGTATTATTTCAGTAAAATAAAAGTCAGTTTCTACCAGACAAGAAACGTGGTAACCCGTACTTACATTTCATAACTAGGATTTTCAAACTATAGAAAACTGCCTACTTGAAACTGATTACAATATGTAATTGTATATGCTCTTTTGGGAGGGAGGAGGTTAAAACGAAGACAAGGACTTCATTATTTACTCTGCCTATGATCAAAACGTAAATGATTTACAAAAAACAGTCATTGTGATTTTACATAGTTCCACAAATTAAGAGAGAAATTATCTCCTACCTTACATAAAAGAGTACCAATGTATTATAAGCCCTGACCGTCAAATAATTTACACAATATAAATGTGGTAAAAAAGTACTTTACTTGGGTCTTTTCATTAAGATCCAACACAGCTAATCCGACTAATGCACCAACACATTCTGGATCTAAGTCTAAAGCTCGTTTAAACGCTAAACGGGCTTTTTCCATATTGCCCAGTCGAAAAAAACAATGACCCATTCCAAGCCGAACAGTAGCTGGACAATTTGGCTGTAATCGTAATGCTTTGCGATAAAATCCTAAAGCATTTCTATATTCTTTTTTATTAAATGCAATACATGCTTTGCCCAGATAAGCCGGTACACTTGGAGCACCTTGATTTAAAACAAAATTCAACTGACTATCAGCTTGACTCCAGTTTTCACCTTCGTAGATAAAGAAGAACGCCCGGCCCAATAGATGTTTTTGATCGTACATATCAATTCGATCAGCTGACGTAAAAAGTCTAGTTGCCTGAGCAATTAACTGGTTCTTTTTATCCTTGCTTTTTTCTCTATAAATTATACAAAAGTAAACTTTTTAAATACTGGTTTTCATATATATCAATACATAATTCGTTCAAAAAAGATATGACTACTATGACAACTAAATAGGTTTGTTAAAATTACTGAAATGGATAAGATGTCTGATCTCTAGATCTTAATCAAGTAAACAACAGAAAAAGAATTACTATCCTATTGGCTGAGCATGTGACTATATCTCAAAGAAATTAAAGCTGTTATTTACATTTGAAAAAAATATTCAGTCAAGATAGTACAATAATGAGTTACTTGTCTGTTAACATGCCAATAGATAATCCAAGACTGAGAATGAAAATTATAAAATAATAAATAATTATTTAATTTAAACAACAATAAACATATGCCCTGTATATCTCGCATTACGCGTATAAACAAACAAACTCACTAAAAATTAGTACTCCTAAACCATAATTTCAGATTTCCTGGTATTTTGGAAAAATTATTTCTTTTCATTCAATTCCATACAATGAACATTTATGTTGATATGGGATTGTA
Source organism: Schistosoma mansoni (assembly GCF_000237925.1). Taxonomy (NCBI): domain Eukaryota; kingdom Metazoa; phylum Platyhelminthes; class Trematoda; order Strigeidida; family Schistosomatidae; genus Schistosoma; species Schistosoma mansoni. The sequence continues at coordinate 50,985,867 of NC_031495.1, forward strand.
TTGGGAGCAGAATTATAATATACAAAAGCAAATTACAGAATATAAGCTAGTGTCGATCAAAGCAACCCATGACTAGTTGATGTGCAAAGACAGACATATCCGGCTACACTCAATATAAGAGACTATCCTATATGTAAAACTGATTTGACTAATATTCCACTTTAATTACACATGTTAACTTTTTTGAACTATTTGATAATATACTGTCGTTGTTGACTATATCTGGTTCTTGATAGTTGATGGGACTTCGAATTCATATAATCAAGTATCGTGATCTATTGAATTTATTGATCTAGTATTTAGTTAACTGTATTGATTCAATATCTAAGATGGTAAGATAGTCATCTGTGTATTTGTTTGTTTTAACAGTGTTTATTTTGTTGCTTATAAAGTTCCATTGGAGATGACTTAAATACAAGTCAGAAAATAAAACTCCACTAAAACCATCCACCTGAGCTACAAATCTTCCCCACCATCTCAAAATAAAGCTTGTACAACATTTGAACTGATTAAAAATTCATTAACCATGCTGTGAAATCTTATTCAAACATTTTTGTTAAGGAATGTAACCAAATTGTTCAAAATATAGTAAAACACACATAAAAATAACCTGTAAATGAAATGTTAAAGGGAAGACAGTGTCAGAAGTATTGGAAATGTTGCAGATTAATAAGCGTCTAGCGAATTAAATAAAAAAGATAGCTTTTACCAAGTAATTATTCATACTTGTAAGCTTTACGACCATAATAATTAGCAAGCATATCTAACAATCGAACCAAGTCGCTGTCATGATACGGTTGAAGATCAGCTGCATTTAGGTATGCTTCCTCAAGAACTTTTTCAAAATCATCGTATAATTTCTTTTTATAATAAGCAATAGCAACAGTGATCCAAATTTGCAAGGGAGCTTTTTCTTGATTTAATATATTGAGCACTTCTTCACCATCAGGCAACTGGTCTGTGTCAAGTTCAATTATTTCATCACCTCCTCTTAATGGTATTTCAATGGTATTTTCAGTAGGCAATCCACCATAATCAGAATTAACAGAAATCTAAAATAAACAGCAATCATGAATGTTAATAATAGAATAACCAGTTCACAGTAAACCAATGAAAAACTTCAAGCTGCAGTATAAACAACGTGCATTCTAACGTGAAAACTGAAAGGATGTTGTCAGGATGATCCCCATACGAAAATTCATTTAAATATGCGCATTGTAATTAAAACTAAATCATACTGTGAGATTTGTAGCTCCATCAAAACAATAATCTGATGCCCCAATCAAGGCTAATGAAGAGCGAACCCCGGAAAACCAGGCTGGGTGGTTTTACACTTGGACGTGGATGTGTAGACCAAATATCCACCCTTCGTTAGTTTCTGGATTACAGACATACCTAGTTTTATTTCTCGACCTTAAGACAGTGTTCAATTCTGTAAACTGACAGGTTTTATAGCAGTGCCTGCCACTGAAGAAATACATCAACTCTACTCGAATATCACCGACTGAGTCACAGCTTATGGCAAACTGTAACCAGGATCGACAACATTGGATGGTGTTCGTCAGGTTTTTCGGCTTCCACAATTTTTTATTTGAATTCATTATACGCATTTGTTTAAAGAGGATGTTGTCATTGTCTGATTTTTAGGAATCGATCTTTTACTGGGAGACTCATTTATTGACTTAGAATATGAATATGACATAATCCTACTTAGTGAGGACTGGAAAAATTCATTCCTCCGTTTCTCTTGAGTAACAATGCTAGCATGAACGGGATGTATTCCTATCCCTTAAAATGGAAGACGTTGCTTTAGCACTGGTCTGAATCAATGACTAAATCAAACTTATCCTGTAGGAAGAAATCCTGCTAAAGAACAGCAACAAGATTAAACAAATTAAACCATTTGAACTCTGTCCTGGGAGTTGAAGGAACAATTATGACGTCTTATGATTAAAGCCCAGATTCTCCAGAAGTCACGAGACCGATGACTCTTCTAACAACCAGAGCAACAATTAACATAGGTACATGGAACGTCTGGACAATGTGGAAGAGCCGGAGAACCAGTCAAACGGCAACGGGAATGAGGAAATAGAAATTGGCAGTACTTGGTATCAACGAAACCGATTGGACGCAAGCTGGACAACAAAGGCTAGATACAGGAGAGATGCTTCCCTACTCCGATCACGAAGAGGAAAATGCTCCACACACTCAGGGAGTTGCTCTAATGTTGTCCAGAGAAGCACGAAATGCACTTATAGGATGGGAATCTCACGGATCCAGAATTATCAAAACATCTTTCAAAACAAAGAAGGAGGGGATCACAATGAATGTTATTCAATGTTATGCACCCACCAACGGTAGCAACGACGACGACGATAAAGATCAGTTCTATGAGAAGTTGTTATCAATCACAACAAAGTGCCCAGGAAAGACCTGTTCATCCTGATGAGAAACCTAAACGCCAAAGTCGAAATGGACAACACCGGGTATGAGGATATCATAGGATGACATGGATTGACTGGGAGAAAGAAACGACAATGGTGAGAGATTTGCAAATTTATGTTCATCCAACAAAATGATCATAGGTGGCACAATATTCCCTCAAAAAAGCACACACAAAACTATATGGGTCTCACCACATCACACTACAGAGAACCAGACTGACCATATTTGCACCAATAGTGCATTCATAAGGTAAATGAAAGACATGAGGACCAGTAGAGGAGCTGGCATAGCTTCAGATCACCATCTACTTGGTTGTGGTCAAGATAAAACTGAAGCTAAGAAGCAATGGACAGCTGGGAAAACAGCATTATAAAGGTTCAATACAGCCTCCCTACGAGATACTAACAAACTCAACCAATTCAAGGTAATTATCAACAACAGGTTCCAAGCCTTACAGGATCTACTCAGAAAAGAAGAAACTACTATGGAGGACAACTGGAAAAGAATCAAAGAAGCACTAACTTCAATGTGTCAGCAGGTTCTGGGACGCAAGAAGCACCATCACAAGGGAATGGATCTCTATGGAAACACTGGACAAGATTCGAGAAAGGAAGAACAGGAAGACAGGAATTGACAACAGCCGAACACGAACAGAGAAAATTAAGGCACAAGCAGAGTACGCAGAAGCAAACAAGGAAGTGAAGAAGAGAATTAAAGCCGACAAGCAGAAATAAATGGAAGGACTAGCAACGATTGCGGAAAAAGCTGCAAGGGACGGGAACATGAAACAACTTTATGATACAACGAAGAAACTAACAGCAAAATATAGTAAACCAGGTAGAACGGTAAGGGAGAAAGAAGGCAAGCCAATCACTGAGATTGGAGAACAGAGTAATAAGTCGGTAGAACACTTTGAGGAACTCTTGAGTAGGCCAGCTTCACTGAACCCACTGGACATCGTAGCAGTACACACATACCTTCCTATAGATGCCACTCCACCAACGATCGAAGAAATCAAGATGGCTATCAGATGACTCAATAGTGGGGAAGCAGTAGGACCTGACAACATACCGGTTGAAGCACTGGAGTCAGATATAGAAGTAACTGCAAACATGCTCTACATTCTATTCAGGAAGATTCGGGAGGAGGAACAAGTGCCAACAGACTGGAAAGAAGGACACCACATCAAGATAAATGAATAAATGACTTGCTCAGCGAAAGGAGGCAGCGTGTAAGAGCAATAAATGCCTTATTATTATCAGAAACTGTTAAGAGTGGAGTTCTTCAAAGGAAAATCCGAGATCCCATTCTTTTCTACTTTACATAGATGGCTTATCTAAAATTGCAAGACTATCTAGTTTGTGGGTAACATTAAAGTCTGGAGACCGATAGAGTGACTGATAAGATACGATTACGGAAATATTTGAATGCACTGAATGAGCGGACAAGTAAGTGGTCCTTAGAAGTGAATTCTGGAAAGAGGATAGTAATCCAAACTGATCACTAGAACGATCTGCATAAATAAATGACAAACGGGATGCCATCCCCTGAATTTTGGATTGTGAAAATCGGGAAATCGTAAGGAGACATGACTTTAGAATTATGAGTAACTATAAGGCAGTCAGTTCCAAAAACTTTCGAATCTTACGAAGTATTCGCAAGTAATTTCGTACTATGGTTGAAAAAATACTTATGGTATTACACTCAATGTATGTGGAGCTTCATTCATAATAAGGCACTCAATCACATAGTCCTTGTTCTAAATATGAAGCAGATATACTCTAAGTGGTCCAACAGTCAGGAGTAAAAACAGCGAAAGATCTTTCTAACCTACCTTATGAAGATAGACTAATACGCCCCAAATTAGAGATGCTATCTTACCGCATGTTGCGAGGTGATCTAATACTAGCTTAACACACACTGAGTAATTACTTGCATTAATATTGTCTTATTTGTTCATTCCATCTAGGACTGACAATCTGAAAGGGTCTCCTCAGGAAATTCGAAAGTCGAAATCAAATCGTCTACGTCTGGAGTTTTATGTCATGCGCTGATTCGCCAATCACTGGAATTCCCTATCAGAACATATGGTATCAACAACTGTTTCGATACATGGATCTTCACAGAGCCAAAAAATAACAAGAATTAATAAGAGCCACTACCTCGCCCCTACCCTTGAAGGCTGAAGGAAATAGGGATAATAATAATATCACTGGTAATGGGAAGAGCTAAACACTCAGAATATGACATTTTAAAGCTATATTTACAAAAGTCCAGGCGACTGAAACCAAATAACCTTTTGCAAATATAACGTCCGTAATACTATACTATGTCGACAGCCTCCAGCGACTAATCAAGGGTAAGAAAGTTGTTAATGAATATTAGCATTAGTTTAAAATTCTACTTCCAATATCCCGTTGCTTGATATTATGATTCTGACTATATTTCGTATTTTAGATAGAATGGATATTGATCTTCTCGAAGAATAAACTGTTACGATTATCAAGTTAAAGTCAAAAGTATTAAGACTGGAAGCTAGGGTTTATAGGTCTCGAGGTGAGAAGTATCACAGTTAGGTGTCAGAGTTTAGGGGCATCTAGGTAAGGCCTTATGAATATAGAGGTTAGGAGTTGGGATTAAGTGAGCAACAAAGTTGTCCACAGTCAGTCCTAATACGTTTACTGATCAGATTAAAACCTTCAATCCCCTGTGGTTCTATTATTGTTTTTTATCTTACAAATTTTACGAAAGCTGAATGCTGATTGACATTTGTGAGTGATTATTCTTAATGTAACCCTAAGAATAGCTTACACCCGTCGGTATAGTGATTCTGGCGAAATTTTTTTAGAAATGTTGAATGGAATCTAAAAAATATCAAATATAAGGTATGGGTGAAGGAACACTGAAACTGAAGATCTAGGGGAAAGTAGAATAAGTGTTAATAAGCTATCAACTAGATAGGTTTACCTATTAAGTGCTCAACTTTTACCCATTTCATCATAAAAAGCGTAATTTACTACATCCATGCAGACACAGAGCTGATAAAGGCATGATGAAATGCATCTCAGAAGTTAAATCAAATAAAACATACATCCATCCCACACGACTCCAGAGACCCGAGTAGCTTCAAGCAACGCCTCAAGGGTATCGTCCACTGTGGAGGTTGTGAGCACTTGAAGGTCAAACTATCGTAAAACGATTGGTGAATCACCTCGACAATTAGTAAGGTGTTGCAGAAGCGGTCAAATCAAAACATTTAGCGATGTCTGATAACATCCATCCTTCCAGCAACGAAAACGATCCCACCGTGATGATTCATGATATAGGACGAATCTTCAATGATATTATGTTATCGCGACGATTTACAAGTTGGGACAACTTTGAGACCTGTTCGAAAAAAGTATTTAAGGTCAAATGGTTAAAAGTGGTTCCGGACAGAATAGAAGCTCTCGCTTAACGGGATCCCGTATTTGGTAGCGATGGAACACCGATCGGTGGTCGGAGGCATCTGTAGTGGTAAATAAATCCCCAAAACCAATAAATGTTCATATAATTGTGTTTTCAATGTGTCAGCCTTCGACATTGGTTGCTGACCACATTAGTTTTAATGGACTCACTTATGTGAAGGCTCTCAGTCGCGCATTCTCAGTAGATCACGAATGGGAACGCTGCGCTCAGCTTGTCCTACAGCCGCTAGACAGTCTAGATAAGTCACTTTTCGATATATTGACAGACTCGCAGATAGATCTTAAAATCTCCTCGCTTCTGACTTTTCATTTCACTGGGTGGGCACGATTCAGTAATACAAGGTGATGCTGGTAAAGTGTTGTCAAACTACAAAACCTGTGGCATCCTCGTTGGTGAGCCTAACGTGATCTGGTACATACTTACTTATGCCTGTTACTCCTTGTTGAGGAGTATAGGCCACATACCAGTATTTTCCATTCAACCCTGTTCTGGGCAATCCTTTCCAGTTCTTTCCAGTCAACATTCATCCTTTCCATATCTGCTTCTATTTCCAGGCGTAATGTGTTTTTTGTCCTCCCTCTTTCCCACTTCTCTTCGGGATTCCAAATTAGGGCTTTGCTCGTAATGCAGTTTGGTGATTTCCACAATGTATGTCCGATCCACTTCCAACGTCTTTTCCTAATTTCCTCTTCAGCTGGGAGCTGGCTTGTCCTCTCCCATAAAAGGCTGTTTCTGATAGTATCCGACCAGTGAATATTGAGTATTTTGCGTAGACAACTGTTTATAAATACTTGTACCTTCTTGACAATGGATGTAGTAGTTCTCCACGTTTCAGCTTCGTACAGTAGGACTGTGTTGACGTTCGTATTGAAGATTCTCGCTTCGAAGCTAGTTGACAGATGTTTGCAGTTCCATATGTTCTTCAACTGTAGAAATGCTGCCCTTGCTTTGCCAATCCTCGCCTTTACATCTGCATCCGATCCTCCTTGTTTATCAACGATGCTTCCCAGGTACGTGAATTTTTCCACCTCTTCCAGAGTTTCGCCATCAAGTGTGACTGACTTGGTGTTTTTCGTGTTGTATTTGAGGATCTTGCTTTTTCCTTTGTGTATGTTGAGGCCTACTGGTGCAGAGGCTTCTGCTGCACTGGTTGTCTTCATCTGCATTTACTGGTGTGTATGAGGTAAAAGGGTCAGGTCATCTGCATCCAACCTGTAAATCCTATACCATGCTTTCCGTCAGTTGTGGAGGTGTGCATAATCCAGTCGACCACCAGGAGGAAGAGAAAGGAGGAGAGTAAGCAGCATTGTATGACGCCGGTCCTTACTTGGAATGCATCTGTCAGCTGTCCTCCATGCATGACTTTACAGTGTAGTCCGTCGTATGAATTCCGTATGATGTTGCTGATATTCTCAGCTACTCACTACATAATGTCAAAGAAGTTTCCATAGTGTTCACCTATCCACACTGTGCACGACCGATCCTTACGGAATCCATCCTGTTGATCTCGAAGTTGGGCATCTACTGAGTCTTTCATCCGGTTCAGCAACACTGTTGAAAACGTTAGCAGTGTGATGTCTGTATAGTTAGTTGTCACACTCCCTCAGATCTCTTTTCTTTGGTATCTTGATGAGGTGTCCTTCTTTCCAGTCTGTTGGCACTTGTTCCTCCTCCCGAATCTTCCTGAATAGAATGTAGAGCATGTTTGCAGTTACTTCTATATCTGACTCCAGTGCTTCAACCGGTATGTTGTCAGGTCCTACTGCTTCCCCACTATTGAGTCATCTGATAGCCATCTTGATTTCTTCGATCGTTGGTGGAGTGGCATCTATAGGAAGGTATGTGTGTACTGCTACGATGTCCAGTGGGTTCAGTGAAGCTGGCCTACTCAAGAGTTCCTCAAAGTGTTCTACCGACTTATTACTCTGTTCTCCAATCTCAGTGATTGGCTTGCCTTCTTTCTCCCTTACCGTTCTACCTGGTTTACTATATTTTGCTGTTAGTTTCTTCGTTGTATCATAAAGTTGTTTCATGTTCCCGTCCCTTGCAGCTTTTTCCGCAATCGTTGCTAGTCCTTCCATTTATTTCTGCTTGTCGGCTTTAATTCTCTTCTTCACTTCCTTGTTTGCTTCTGCGTACTCTGCTTGTGCCTTAATTTTCTCTGTTCGTGTTCGGCTGTTGTCAATTCCTGTCTTCCTGTTCTTCCTTTCTCGAATCTTGTCCAGTGTTTCCATAGAGATCCATTCCCTTGTGATGGTGCTTCTTGCGTCCCAGAACCTGCTGACACATTGAAGTTAGTGCTTCTTTGATTCTTTTCCAGTTGTCCTCCATAGTAGTTTCTTCTTTTCTGAGTAGATCCTGTAAGGCTTGGAACCTGTTGTTGATAATTACCTTGAATTGGTTGAGTTTGTTAGTATCTCGTAGGGAGGCTGTATTGAACCTTTATAATGCTGTTTTCCCAGCTGTCCATTGCTTCTTAGCTTCAGTTTTATCTTGACCACAACCAAGTAGATGGTGATCTGAAGCTATGCCAGCTCCTCTACTGGTCCTCATGTCTTTCATTTACCTTATGAATGCACTATTGGTGCAAATATGGTCAGTCTGGTTCTCTGT